>NC_085019.1:4182580-4482580 GCF_963692335.1 Osmerus eperlanus
CCGCAGGACTACATTTCCCATGATGCCGCGTTGCTAGGCAACGCAGCATTGCTGCAGTGCGGCCTTCCCTGCTCCACTGGCGTAGTGATGCTTTAATCCTCAGTGCTGCCCGCTGATAGGCTGTGGTCTGGCCTGGTGGAGCAGTTGATCTAGGGGTGTGTGTGTGTGTGTAGGAACAGCTACGCTCACCAGTAGCCTGCAAACAGGTCAAGAATGAGGCTTTTAATCTAGAGCCTGACAGACGAGCCAATCAGAAGTTGAGCAGTGGGCTGAGATGAGGCATGGGCTGCGTGCTGAGGAGATGAATGCACTAAAAGAAGAAGACAGACGGACGGATGAAAGCAACGACGGCGAGGCCAACAGCAGTGCAAGTGGAGTGAAGGCATTTCCATACGAACCTGGCTTTAAAATACTGGGCTGTCAAAAGAACAGTCACACGTGACACAACGTAAGAAGGTGTCCAGTCACTGCTAACGCTTTCAACTGCAATTCATCTAGCTTTTTCTAGTTCTTTCACAGCAAATCTTTCTTTGCCATAAAATTCTAAGCAATAACACTTGTTTACAAACAGAAAAATGTGTGTAGGCATGTCAAATTCACTGATTAAAATGATAACTGTTAACATAAGAGGAATAAAAATGAAGTGTTATCCAAACCAGAGTCCACGAGAGGGGGGTGGCAAGAGAGGAGTGGGCACTGTGCTGTCGCTGGCACAGTGCATTGGGGAGGGAGAGGGCAAACCAAATAGATTGGGAGGGGGAGGGGGGGGGGAGACGGGATATACAGGGGCACCTTCGTAGCAAGTTGTGTGTCGTCAAATATATCCGTAGTGAGTGTGTGCGCGTGTCTCAGATGCATTATACATTGGGATTTTTTTATTTTTTTTCCTGCATCCAGGGATTACTGTTCGGTGTCGTCCAGGCCATGATCAGTGGAACAGACCACAGTCTAATCCAGTTAACCAGCAAATCATATCTCATATTCTAAAATATGAAACCAAACCTTTCTCAGTTAGGTCAAATTTAATAGGATTATCCGTGAATGATTGGGGAGAGCGCAGGAGAGATCTACGACCAGCGACCGACCGCCCGGCAGTCTCATACAGACGTCACACTCGTCCCCCAGTGGAATGTCTGCTTAAACAGGATGCTGATGCTCTCCTCAGCTCCTCGTAAACTCTGTCTCTCTCTCTCTGTGTCTCTGTGTGTCTCTCTCTCTGTGTGTGTCTCTCTCTCTGTGTGTGTCTCTCTCTCTGTGTGTGTCTCTCTCTCTGTGTGTGTCTCTCTCTCTGTGTGTGTCTCTCTCTCTCTGTGTGTCTCTCTCTCTCTGTGTGTCTCTCTCTCTCTGTGTGTCTCTCTCTCTCTGTGTGTGTCTCTCTCTCTGTGTCTCTCTCTGTGTCTCTCTCTCTCTGTGTCTCTCTCTCTCTGTCTGTCTCTCTCCGTCTGTCTCTCTCCGTCTGTCTCTCTCCGTCTGTCTCTCTCCGTCTGTCTCTCTCCGTCTGTCTCTCTCCGTCTGTCTCTCTCCGTCTGTCTCTCTCCGTCTGTCTCTCTCCGTCTGTCTCTCTCCGTCTGTCTCTCTCCGTCTGTCTCTCTCTGGCGCTCGGTCTGAACATTCCTGCCTGCTGAGGCCGAGGTGGGTGTGACTAAATGGAAACAACTGTCCCTAGGCTTCAGGAGCCAAAAACAAAACGAGACCCACCTCCTCCTGCCGTGGCTCAGCCCACTTCATAGCAGGGCTTTAACCTTGGGCACAGAGGAACTGACCTTCAGGAATTCTTCAGCCCAATTCTTCGAACGAACGATCTAACTTATTCCCCCACAAGATTTATTACTCCGCCGATGGGCCTAGGAAAACGTCTCAAATGACCTACGAAGTAGCCTAGCAAAGATCGAGATGACCTCGTCCACTGAGGGCCTCGTCCGGTTGGCCCCCGGGGATGAATGCAGAACTGTGTGCAGGGCTGTAAAGAAGGGGGTCAAGGCTGTAAAAAGACAGGTGACTGACGCCACTTGACCTTTCCCTCAGTGGTCTTCTACAGGCTCCCTCGCCCACATTACGGGTTGGGGGTGGCAGAGGGTGCAACACGCCTCCGAGGAGGTCTGTGCAGCTGCAGACAGTAGTGCAGCCATGCTGTGGATTAGTAATGCTGTGGGTCAGTGGAAAACGAAATACCTTTACACAAGGGTGAGCACCTCGCAGAGACAGCTGGCGATTACGTAAAGTGGGACACCAGAGATAGCCTTGAGGCATCTGCCGCCTGGACGCTGTGAAACCAAACTCGTGCTGACGGATTTCGGCACCTTGACGTGGATAATGTCACTGAATGGCTGTTAGCAGTACTAGTACGCTATGTGGAGACATAATGAGAACAGGGTGTTGTTTGTGTGTGTGTGTGTGTGTGTTTGTGCTGTTGAGGCAGCCCACTGCATATCTCTCTGGGACAGGGTAGAGAAGGTGGGAGGGGTGGGGTAGGGAACACTGGAGAAATGGGGATTGGGGTGGGGGGGGGGGGTTCGGTAGTTGTGAGTAGGACAGATTGTGAGAACTAGTACCAAGGCTACCCAGTTAACACATGCAATGCAAAAACAATTGTTAGAGAGAAAGAGGCCAAAAGACAAGAGAGTGAAAAACAGATCCCAATAAAGTACCACAGACCTCTAGCTGCCTACAGATCACACACAATGAGTGGCTGGGCTGGGCTTCCGAGAGGCCGGGCTGCTGCTCACACGGACAGCTCCCAGACGGGAGACGCACCGAGGACTGTCACCCGCCCCTGTCACCTCAGAGCACAGCTACTGGGGTGGGAGGGGAGGGGGGTCCTAACCTTGGAAATGATGCGTCAGTGATGGCACTTTAATAGTTTGGCCTGAATAGGTTTGGTGCCTGTGTGCATGTTCTGTGAGTGTGTGTGTGTCTTGGGAGTGGGACAGCCGACACTGTCTCCGTGTGTGTTGGGAGCTGTTCGGTGCGGCCCAGCCCTCAGCGCCCCCTCCATAGACAATAGCGCAGGAGCAAGAGAACCACTTCAGCCAGGTGAGCAGGCCATCTCTCCCCATCTCCACTCCCTCTTCAACACCCACTGCTTGTGGGCCGCTCTGCTGGAGTGGGTACTCCGGGCGGCCCCACCCCCCACCTGAAGCACCCCGCTCTGTCAGGTCTGTCACTGGCAGGCCTCAGGCCAGCATGGGAAGAGAGGCCGCTTGGAAGTGAGGCTCTCTAAGCCGCAGCAAGCGGCAGCTAAGAGGACAGACTAACCTTGGCGTTGCTGCCGCCGTCCAGCGCCCTGGAACACACGCAGGCTGATTTACACCAAAGTGTCTGACGGACTCATTACTTTACAGGCTTTACAGGGAGCGCTTTCTATTAAAACCGTAAATGCCTGTGGTCCGTAAATGTAAAAGCTTACATTGAAATAAATCGTCTTACCTGTGATGGCTATATTAGCCCAAACGAGCTCTTAAAAGCGCCGCTGCGGTTCACATTGTTCACAACGGTCTTTAGATGCTTGGGTGCGTCAAAATGTGATTAGGTAGAAGCCAGAGCATATCATCAGTGCTGTAATTGAAGAGGGGAAGGAGGGCTCTGTGGAGATTAGAGTGGAATTCAGGCCTGCTCACCGTAACGCTTCGGAGAAGGGGGAGGGGATAGATGGGGAGGGGGGGGGGGGTAGAAATGAGCTGCCTGCGATATTATCTATGTGCCTCGTCAGCGAAAAATGCAGTCCCAGTTGCACAAGCACCATGCCAGCACAGAATGACAGAGGGTACTGTACACCGAATCACTGTGTAGTAGAGAAATAGAAAGAGAGATTGAGAGAGAAAAAGAGATAAAGATACTTGATTGAGGGAAAGTAGAGAAGCACAGAGATGAAAAGAGGTTGACAGGAGAGAGAGAGACAAGGAGAGACAGAGAGACAGAGAGAGAGAGAGAGAGAGAGAGAGAGAGAGAGAGAGAGAGAGAGAGAGAGAGAGAGAGAGAGAGAGAGAGAGAGAGAGAGAGAGAGAGAGAGAGAGAGAGAGAGAGAGAGAGAGAGAGAGAGAGAGAAGCGTTACAAGGAGACCCTAAGGTAGGAGTAGAAAAGCAGAGCGTGCAAATACAAACCGGGTCATTGCTGCTTAGCTAATAGGGGCCAATTCGCTGCAGGAGAGAAATGTCGAACACCCCAAGTTGTGTACAATAAGATCACTGTCCTATGCACACAACACACACACAGAGTATACTAACACACATACATACATAACTCTCTGACACACACATACACATATATACATGTAAATATATAAATATAGATACCAATCATGTTCTCACACTCACTGGAGTGGATAAAGCACCATATCTCGGTTCCAGTCCAGTCATTTTGACCCATAAAGATCCAATATGAGACATTCAACAACCAGATCAGTTAGAGGAGGTGCAATTATAGGTGAGTACATTCCAATCGGGTTACCCCTCTGATGGTATTTGACTGGATCTGATCGATCGAAATGCCCCACAGTGAATGTCTTCGTGCTTTAGTGGGCAAAGGGTCAGAGGGTTATGATTCTCTATTATTAGGGGGGTGGGTTACAGAAGGTCTTACATCTTTGTGTGTTTCAGTATGTGTGGAGGTGTGTGGGGGCGGGAGGAGGGGGCGGGGCTTGGCTCAAACTCCTCAGTTGTCAGGAAGTGCTTGGCCACCAAGGATAAGAGGGCCATATGGGGCTCAACTCAAGGACTCGCACTGCACCAGAACACATAGCTGGAATAAAACACACCGGCTTTGGCTACAGTGATTTATCCACTCCACACATACACAACTGTACTTTCAGCTAGGGCCTGAATCACTTAAGAATGGCTAAATGGGATACAGGCACGCATTCAAAAGTTCATGTCTAAGAATAAAGTGAAAATTCTTGCAAATCTTCTCCTTCCAGCTAATAAATGAGTGAAACTACCACACAGGGGAAATGGAGCAGGAAGCAGAAGTCTTAAGGAAAGGAGGCCTGTAAAGGCACTAGGGGAGGAGACATAAGTGACTACTGGTTAGACAGGGTTGTGAAGGGATCCATGTCTATCACATAAGCAGGGTGAATACAGAACAAGAGGCGTAGCTTTTTAACCCTGTCTGGGCCAGTCATCCACTCTCACATATGGTGTCAAGATGAGTTGGTCCAATGACGCACGTTGAGGGATGCAACCTTACCGATTCTATGGGCTTGTCCAGGGACGCCTGTTCCAACTCCAGCTGGCCATCTTCATACTGGTCGAAGTGATTCCCCCCCTGGAACACAGTGATGAGGACCAGGGGTCAGGCAGGGACAGAGGAACCACAAGAGGGAGCGAGACAGAAGGGCTCCATGATTTGTACGATGTGAAGCCTTGCAGACGTAATTGAATTTTAAAATCTGACAAACATGGGGAAAAACGCCAGACTTAAATACTTTAATTACGGTGATCCAAAATGTGTACCAAATAAAAAGTATAACCATTTTTTAAATCGGTCAAATTAATTTTAAGTCAATGTGAATGGTTCAGTTAGTAGTGAAGCAGAGGAGCTGTGTCTAAGTCACCGAAACAAAAATATATAAAATTGTTCAAAACAAGGCAACAACAACAAAAACTGTCGGTAGAACAAAATTGAGTATTTCAAAGGGCCCTATGATAGCGAAGTGACAGACCAGAAGAAACGACAGTTAGAAGAAAGTGGAACAGATAAAGAGGAAGATTTTTTGTGAAACCATTTCACGTCCCAGGAGCCAAGAGACATTTCAATTGCCACAGTCTCTAAAGCACTGAGTAAACAGGCAGGCTGATTGTGGGTGTCACTCCAAAAGGAAATTTAGGAACCATGTTTCTATTTGTTCCACTACATTAGAAACTGATAGGGTTATCTTGCCCTGCCTGAACGTTGACAGTTGCGTATCATGGTCAAGCCTACTATCTAACAAGACAGAGAAAACGAACAGCGATAGCGACAGTAGTTGAGCTGGTTCAGGCAGTACCTAGCCTAAAGCATTTCAATGTTGTGAGGTCATTAGAGACCAATCCCTTAACAACATAAAACACTGATTCTTTAGTGGGCCTACAGACTGGGCACAATCCAGTGCAATCTAAACTACTATGTTTAGCCTGTCCTCAGCTATACACAGAAGGAGTCCTTGTGGTCTTAGTATAATGCAGGATGAGTAGTAGGCCTTTGTCACTCTATCCTGCAGGGCCTGGGTGTTGTGCCGTATCTGTTCTGAGACTAGATATCTTCCTATCGGAGAATGAATGTAGAAGGTCACCTTGACATGCTAGACAGATGGATCTCCTTACCCTAAAGCCTGGAACACACATCCTATGTCAATCCCCTTCTCCCACACCAACTCAACTAACATCTTGACTCGGTCGAAAGGTTTTAGACCACCGAAGTCTTTTGAGGAGGATAGTGGATGGGCATTATTTTCTATCATCGACCAATTAGGCCAACTTCCACTTCCAATGTGCCGATTAATTCTCAGAGAACATAGCAGATTGTCTCCACCACGCCCTGTCCCCTACACTGTTGAAGGACACAGCTAAGCCAAGCCAGCCTTATGCAAATTAAATTCAAACCCGTAGGGAAAACAATGACCACTGGACGGAATATTTCCGTGAACTACAAATCACCTGCAGAAATCAGTCTTCAAAGGTTGTTCGATTCCCACGTTAGTGGTGTTAAATTCAGATTGACCAGGGCACTGCATCAGCATGTTCAGGAACAGAAAAGTCCATTAGGCCATAGTGTTGGTGGGAAAGGGAGCGAGAGCTAGACTGTGTATGAGCAAATCGATGACCCTCTTTCCTTCTCCTCAGCATCAATTCAGACCACCTGACGTACAACAACCCACATAACGATCTCACATTTCGGCTGCTTCTGGGATTCCAATTCCCCCCCCTGGACAAGAATCCCAACCACATGTCAACAAATACACAATAACAACAGAAATTGATCAGTGTTCTCCATGCATTTCCATGAAGGAGCAAGCAGGCTTATTGTGGGACTTATAACTCTATAATGATTGGCTGTAAGGGAGAAGGTCTTGAAGGATGAAGGCTGCTGGTGCCATCTCCCTCGGATGGATACGGTCTCTATGAATCCTCTGTCACACAGAACGTCAGAGCCCCAACAACAAAGTAAATCAAGGCTGTTCATGACAGTGGGATGAGGCAGAGTCTGCCTCTGCTGCAGACAGGCCCTCTGTGAGTCTGGGTGCTCTGTGTGCAGTGTTGCTTGGCAGCAAACTACCATGAAGCCGTGTGGAAAGACACCCAGTGAATACTGAGCATCTGAATGCTTGAGCCAGAGAGCTCTCATACAGAGTCCTTCTGTCCTAGACGGGAGCTGCCCACTCAGACACAGACTAATTCATATAGGCCTGACATACACAAACCATTTATCAAAATACAACAACACGGGGGGGAGGGGGAATCTATTCATTCAATATTCTAGCCGCAAGAGCACTTTTACAGCCACTAAAATATAACAATGGAGTTCCATAATACATATCTCCCATGCAGGCATGTCTCCCATGCAGACAGAACATTATAATACTGCTCTCTAGGGCTTCTACAACTGAACCAGAGCTGTCAGCATGAGCCAGGGTAAGTCGGTTCCCTTTAACTTCTGGGATAAAAATTTGCACATTTCAAAGTTAAATGTATCAATCTAGAGCAGTGGTTCTCAACCCTGGTCCTCAAGTACCCCCTGTCCTGCATGTTTTAGATATTTCCCTGCTCCTACACACCTGATTCAAATGAATGGGTCGTTATCTAGTTATACAGAAGCCTGCTAACAACCATTCATTTGAATTAGGTGTGTTGGAACAGGGAAATATCTAAAACATGCAGGACAGGCGGTACTTGAGGACCAGGGTTGAGAACCACTGATCTAGAGCACTTACAGAGCTAAATTAAGAGGCTAGATTCATATCTGGTAAACAAGACGGAGATTAATGCAGTTCACAAATGATCAAAGCACAAAATCGACAAGTGCATTCATTTGAGCCATCAAAGAAATGAAGGTAAAATTGTTACCTAGCTAACATTAACCCTCGTGCTGCCTTCGGGTCACATGACCCAAAGGTTCATAATGAACCATCGTTGTGTTTACCCAATTTTACCCAATACAAAAACAAATTAAAATAATTTTATTTTAACCTTTGCAATGTGGGGGGTCTGAGACAGCCTAGCTGTTAAAAGAAAATGCTTCACTTTGTCTTTGTATGCAGTAAATCTGTCGCAATACGACGGTGGGTCACAATGACTGATGGGTCAGAATGACCCGAAGATAACACAAGGGTTAAAGAGAGGGAGTGAGAGATGCGTTAATGAAGCAATGTCATTATAAGAAGTGTACAAGTATTTTCAGCTCACTATGTAATGGGATCCCCACAGTCTGTTAATTTAATGGGAAACACTGCTACTCAAATTTCCGTTTGATAGGTACCCGGAAAGACCTCATGGATAAGAACAGTTTCAGATTATAAGAGTATAACAGTAAGTAGGCAGACGGATTTAAGATGGGTTTTTTGGGGGCCATTTAAGGTTCAGATGCTGTGAATGATTTGGGCTAGTTGTAGGCTGATGATAGAAGTCTCTAATCATTGCGTTTTCTAATTAACATTGGTCAGGGCATCCGTGTCCTCCCTTAAACCACTCCCATATCATTGGCCATCGCTCTCCTTTAATAGGGACGGAGATGAAAAGCAGAATTGCTGAACTTAGCAGAATGTTGGGAATGAGCTCCGCAGAAACGGCAGATGATCGGCACTTCCCTTGGGGGGTCGGCATTCACAGGAAGCATTCAACCCCCTAATCCCACAGCATCCGGATCACAACCAGAGCATCCCCTTCTGGTCAGTCACAACCCAACAAGATTGACCAACAAACCGAGTAGGTACAAATGTTGGACTTCTCTAAATCATTAAATTTATGCTCCTAACAAATATGCGGGTGGGTGACCCCATGTAAACAGATCATTGTGCACACAATACAAGGAAGATGAGAACATGACAAGCAGGAATGACATGATTTTTTTTTAACAAGGTATGAACAGTGAGTGACAAATTGAAACAGTAGTCAGTCTTTCCAAGCTGTGGCATGGCAGGCTGCACTCCTCTGCTCCTCACAGAGGCATTGAGACAGACTCCTGGGGGATTTTGCAGGGCATGCAGAGACCAGCTGGTCATCTCATGTGGTCCGAGTCCACAAGACAAAGTGCATCAAAACCCTTACACATTCTAACAAACCACATTGCAGATACACAAGGTGCCCACAACGAAAAACAGGAAATTAACTACTTTAGTGGATGCTGTCACACAGTCGCGCTTTTCCTCAGTCTAGTCTTGAATTAACATGGGCTAGAGAGTAAGCTTTGGCAAATCACAAAAATAAGTTTTTTTTTACTTGAAGAAACTGGGGGTTTAATAATCAATCTATATTGCTGGAATCTGTTGTTGACATAAAAATGACAAAACATAGGTAATGCATGGAACGGATTCAACACAAAACGTCTGGCATCGGTCTAGCAGTTGCCTAAAACAAACGAGTAAATGAACAAAAGTAAATTTACTGAGATGCCATATGGCATTTTTAGTTGACAGTACTAGAGCGGTTAGTTCATTGACAATGAGTAAACATGTTTTTTAACTAGTAAGATACGACAGATGGTTAGATGGGTAACACTACTACCAATATGTCGCCAGTAGTTTACACTAACAACTAAAGCAAAACGTGTCGACACAAAGTAACATCTTCAGGCTGTACAACTTGTTATGATATCTAGCTAGCTAGTCAGTCAACATTAGCTCCATTCGCGCTAGCTAGCATCAATGTTCAATCACCATTTCCCAAGGTCACTAGCTAGCTAGGTTTACAGTAACATTAGCATTACAATTTCTAATATTTATTTACTAAACTCACTAAGTGTTGTTTTTTGTTCGCACTGAACTCGATCTATGCAACACGACGAGCATACACCTGACGCTATGCTGGCTATCACAGCTACTAGGCTAGTGTTACTACAGCTAGCTAGCTAGCTTGCAGCTCTTTTTAGCTACACACAGCAGGTTCCACCGTCATTGCGCGCTAGGAATGATAATATAAGTACATGGCTTAGTCTTAAAATTATTGTAAGTAGCTAGATAAAATGTTTTCGTAATAAACATTTGACTAATTCACTTTCAGTTGCTTGCCTTTACGGTAAAATTACCTGGAAATCACGCTCCTCGTTGAACCTAGAAAATCTATCAGCCATTTTCTGTACGCAGCAGCTTCTTTCGTCTCTTCTGAATGGACCAGCTTAGCCCAAACTGGAAACGCCCACTGACATGTTCCAAGCAAACGACTGTCCAATTGAAAGTGCTGTACGTTCGGTTAAGGAGTCACGAACGCCCTACGGTGCATCTTGACTGGCGCGTTCAGCCTATCAATATACATATACAATAAGGCATACAATGACGGATTTGAGTAGCGGGTAAGGGGTGAAGAGCTAAATGCTCTGTTTTTTCACCGCTATCTTTGAAACTTGTAAACTGTATATTGAAAGACAATGTGTGTGGCATTGTGTTCCGGATTCCAAATAATGTCTGCTTTATTTCAGGCTGGCCACATGGGTTGTTTCACTTTACATCAAAACAAATAGACCTAATGCCAAAAATGTATGATTGATGTCGATTTTGGCCAATTGATAACCGCTCCCTGATAACGCAGTTATGGCAACACTACGCCGTACATGAAATGATGTGCTAGATGTTACGCGATTGGACGCTTTTTTATTTTGGAAACATATTCAGTGAGGTGGTAGCTTTCACATACATTTAATTAAATGTTATTGATACAACAAACTTTTCATACAAACATTCTGAAGGACTTGACCGTCATAGAATGTCAACCTGGATGGATTTCTACGACCATCCTGCCATCTAGTGGTGGTGTTTAAACATCTCCGGTTGGACACTGTCATCATGGTCAAAATGTGCACAGCATGTGCAACACAAATCATTGGTACATGTCGTAGATAAGCAAATTATTATTTTTCTGCTAGCAAATTAACACATGTACACTAGCTATGCTCTGACCAAAGGTCCGTGTTGGTAGTTGAGAGGCACGTCACAGCAAGTAATTGGTTGATGCTGCCTGAGATTTTACATTTACATTTAGTCATTTAGCAGACGCTCTTGTCCAGAGCGACTTACAGTAAGTACAGGGACATTCCCCCGAGGCAAGTAGGGTGAAGTGCCTTGCCCAAGGACACAACATAAATTGGCATGCTCCATTCATTGGCGAACCCAGACATAATAGCAGCATTAATTATTCAAACGCATCCATTTTGTTTATACGACACGGGGACAGAGAGAGAGAGAGAGTTGGACAAACTGATACATAAAGTTATCAGAGAAAAGATCTTTCATTGCTTTGACAAAGAGAGCCTTGCTCATTCGGCAACCACGGTAAAACAACATTTAAGCTTTTCCTATTTAATCATCCCTAGTTGTAAAATATGACCTACATTGGTGGTATTTTTACAGATTAACTTATAATGCCATGTTTAAAAATGTAATTAAAAAAATGAAAACATCAAACCTTGTATTTTTATGAATGGATACACAATAAGCAAAAATGTTCTTCAATATTTCTCCAATATTCCTTACAAATAAACAATTTTCTTCTCAGAGTGTTGATGTCAAGTTGGTTTGGTTTTGTGGCAGAAGTTTAACTGAATGTTAATGACCAGTTCATCCAGTTATCTATTCAGTCATTTGATCTGTGTCACATCTATCTATGTAGGGGGCATTACAGATGCTGAATTTTGGTGACATGGATGTGTGTGTTTGTTGCTTTGGCAGAGTGGTGTGACCTGTTGTCCCTCGCAGCCAGTGGCTCGGAGCTAGACCCTGGTGGACGGTGTGGTCGTTTGACCACTTAAGTTATTTTAAATTCAACATTGAAGGTTTACATGTTATGTTGTGTGGCGTTAGTCTTCTCGGGGTTGTTTGTTTTTGTATGGGTATAGAGGGCTTGTTTTCAGTTATGTGCAAGCCCATAGTATTAGATTGAGCCTTTAATAAGAACAATTATAGGAACACGTTATTTCAGTAAAAATATCAAATAAAACAACTTTTTCCACCATAAACATGTGTTGGTGGGTCTTCCTCCTTAGTGTATTTTGTGACATCCCTGTCTATCAAACTCCAGCTGGAGCAAACCAAACACATTTACATTTTAATTTGTTATAGGCCTATTTTTTTTAACCCTTGTGCTGCCTTCGAGTCACATGAGCCAAAGGTTCATAACGAACCATCGTTGTGTTTACCCAATTTTACCCAATACAAAAACAAATAAAAATAATTTTCTTTTAACCGTCGCAATGTGGGGGGTCTGAGACAGCCCAACGGTTAAAAGGAAATGCTTCACTTTGTTTTTGTATGCGGTAAAGTTGTCCCAATACAACAGTGGGTCACAATGACTGATGGGTCAGAATGACCCGAAGATAACACAAGGGTTAAATTACAGATTCAAAATATGTCTCTGGCATTGTTCAGAGGGCCGGTCCAAATGTGTGGGTGGGCCATATACGGCCCGCGGGCCGTAGTTTGGGGACCCCTGTTCTAAAGTGTTGTCAGTCGACATAATACACCTGACTCAGCCACCTGACTCCTGAGCGGTTATGGATTCGGGCTAGTAATCAGAAGGTTGCTGGTTTGATTTCCGGCCGTGCCAAATGACGTTGTGTCCTTGGACAAGACACTGTACCCTACTTGCCTCGGGGGTAATGTCCCTGTACTTACTGTAAGTAGCTCTGGATAAGAGCGTCTGCTAAATGTAAATGTATGAACAATATTTATTGATACATTTATTTCTGTATTTATTTATTTCTGTATTTATTTATTTATGTGTACATTTATTTCTGTATTTCCTCATCTTTAAGCGGAATCGGGGCGGGACTCGAACGTTTAGCCACTAGCCAGGCATTATGCCATTGCAATCAAGCCCAGATAGATTATAGAAGCAAAGTTACAGTAAACTGGTTTAGACGATTGCATATCATTGAAATGGTGCGGTCTAGTTTAGAAGCATCAGAGTACTGTAATACTCTGTTTGACCGACACAATTTACTCATAGTTTATGCAGGGCATTTGTAATGGTGCGTGCTGCACATTTGTCACTATCAACATCAAATCAATCGGCACATAGATCCAACAGATCTGTACTCCATTAAGAATATCTTCATACCCTTCATGTGTTGTCGTTAAATGTAACTTGCAAACAAGTAGTTTGTTCTGCATCTTTATTTGATCTTGCCCTATACTGTACAGTTCGATTTTTATTGAATTATCAATAACTGACAACACACAATTGGTGATTATAACCATGTAATGATAGAAATAGAAAACAGTTTAATAACATTTTACTTTGCCATTTTAATAAGCAACAGACATTAAACAACTTTAGGAAAGGAAGCGAATACACTGATACTGAATCCATTATTAAATCAAATGTAAAACAAGTAGATCATGGACTCATTTATTTACAATTTGACTAATGCGTGTTTTCTCTAGTAATATTTTAATGTTGATCTTCACGGCATAGCAAGACCATCGAAAGGATAATTACTACTTTCTTGTTTTCTTTGGTTAAGTTCAAAACGTTGAGCTATCCGTCTTTGTCGATCACGAAGGGAAAATATTGTATGTAAAACATTTTAGGCCAATCTTCGTGTTAGCTGACTTTCGTTTTTTCACACCCATCATGACGTAATCATTTCAGATACAGTTCTGAACCGATCTAAACGTTGAGCGAAGACAAAGTGAGCCAACGCCTTTCAGCCTATTTACAGAAACAACAGGTGAGTCCATTCAAATTGAACTGTCATAGTCCAACAAGTATTCCTCCATAGTGAAACATTTGTTTCACAGCCTATTTATGACTTTTAATGGCACAAAGTAGAACGTGAAATGGCGGCGAGCGAAAAGACAAGGAAGCAACTAAATCATTGCGTACATTCTTGTAGGCTGCCCAGTATGTTTTTGCTCTCTGGAATGGCCGATACTTAAAAGTCTCGTTTGTGTTCGTACAATATTGAAAGTTTTGGTCAGATCCAATGTGTGCTTTAAGGAGCAGGCTACTGTTTATAGGTTTGTAGACTGAACCCAGTAAGTCGATTCAAACGGATTCCACCAGCAATCAACATTGAATCAAGTTCAGTACATGAACTAGTGGATGGCTTAAACTTTTCACATTCTGCTGATCTTGTATGTATTTGTACCAAGTCAGTTGTGTGTGTGTGTGTGTGTGTGTGTGTGTGTGTGTGTACATCATTATCATATAGTACTATGGTATAACGTCTGTATTTCAAGACACATTGACACACTGCACATCACATGACCTTTCAAGGTAAAACAATGCATATTGGTTTTTCGCAGCCTACGGATGTTTTATTTATTATTAATAGACCAGAACATGCTTATTGGCCTGTGAAAAAGAGGAATTCATACAGAATAAGAGTTATCGAGCTTTTTTACCGACACGTAGTTGGCTACACATTACAGATTGGAAAAAATCCTATTTTGTGTGCAAAGCTCTTTATCAGGTATTATTCGGAATGCCTAATGTTGTATTAGTGGACGCGCTTATTTCTTATATTTAAGCTACACATAGGAGGAAGTAAACGCCTCGTTCCCATACAATCAGCAATGCTGTGGGACATATATTCCGTATTCTTTAATATGGCTCAGTAAAATAAGATTTAAGGAAGGTTTGGTATTGACATTAAATCAGTAAGTAGGCTAGACAACGACCTTTTGTGACAGGCTAAAAAAACAACCATTGCAACACACTATAGCCTAAAATGCTGCAAAGTTTACCTTTTCTTCGCAGTGCAATGGTTGATTTAGACTACGTTTTCCATTTAATTGGATCATCTTTGTCTATCTTTTGATTGTCATTCTGACAATGACAATGCTTAGAGAGAGGCCATGTTATCAAGCCAGTCCTGTTGTTGCAGAGTTAAAGAGGGAGTGTAGAAGTGGAGAATGATTTCCCGTAAATCACCATCAGCCAATTACAGCTCTCTGGTTGGCCAAGGGCAAGCTAGGATCAAGCGACACTAAGCAACAGACGTAGGCTACACAGCACGATTACAGGGCATGTATTAAAGAGAGATAATACAGAAAGAGATTATTAACAGTGGATAACCAGAAGAGAAACCTGCCTCTGGTATGTCTATGTTTCTGTCCTCTAATCTTTACATATTTTTCTCAGTTGGGTCGTCTACTTCCGGCCCTTTTCATGTTCAGTTGGAGTGTGGTTTTGGGTTGTGGTTTTTGCAGTAGGGGTGCATGTGCATGCAAGCTTTAGCATTAAGTGACTTTTGATAGATTGTGTGTTACTTTAATATGTGGTTAAATACATACTGAAGGACGTTTCAAGGGGTAAATTGTGTTGTCGATCCAGCATGTGAACATCAATAGACTAGACAACCCATTTCTCTTTAAGTTAATTGTCAAATATATAATTGCTGTTTAGGCTGGTTTTGCACCAGGGAGGTTAAGAAACCTCATTGCCCCTTAAAGGAGCTTTTGTCTGTGGTTCAAATGCCGAGAGACAGTGAGATAAACTAGGGTCAAGTGCAGTACAGCACATGATGCAACAGGCAGAAACTATAGCTCGAAGTTCTTCAGAGCTTATACCAGTCTCTGACAGGTCCCCCCATTTGACCACTCAACTCAAACATGCTGTGTTCAGATCTTGTCACAGTCATTTGTCAAATTGCAGTTATTATGACATTAATTCACATTTCATCTCTGTCTTATCTCAGGATCTATCTACTGTTCTCTATCCCAAGACCACAGTCTACATTAGTTCCGTGAAGGAACCTCACAAAACCACTCTACTGTACTTCATACTAACTTTACAGTTGTAACTGTCAAAACAAGCCTGCTATTGAGTTTCCTGCCTTATGCGTCCTTCCGCCAATTTGAAGTTATAGTGAGCAAGGTGTGCCGCTGATCAAGTTTCTGTGCATCACAGACTAAACCGTCTTTGTTGAGAGTCTGATAGAACAGTGGATGAAAGAACAAGGAAGAGATAACCACCACGACAACAAGCCTTGCTTTGTTCCGTTGCTAACAGGTGGAAAGTCCAGTTCACATGAGATCTCTTCAGGATTATAGATGAAGCTTGTAAACTGTACGGTTTGATTAGAGTTGACACTAATGCAACCGCAGGTTTTACCGCAGACATTTACCACTGGCGGTGTAACAACAACTTAGATTAGTGTATTTTTAAAGGGTTGTTATACTGATGCAAGAGTTTGACCAATGGATCCAATATCCAAGGCTGCTTTTAACTACCAATTTGATTGTAGTTTCCAACATTGTGTTTCTTCCACAGCAGGTGAAATGGCAGTCAGTGGCAGGCTTCTCAGAAACTCGACCACTCCATTCTCTTGTTCACTTGGAGCTGACCGGAATAAAGCGGACCTGGCCTACCAAACCCATGTCCAGAGGGTAGAGGACAAGAGGAGGAAGGAGAGCAAAGGAGACATCATGGAAAATGTCCACCCCATTATTGCAAAAGTCTTAACACAAGGGACAGCACAAGTAGGGGAAGGACCACCGAATTGTTGGGAGAACTCCCCCTTCATCGCCCAGGCTGAATGTGAGTATAAATGAGGAAAAACACTCCACAGTCCTTATCATGTAGAGAAAGAGTGGTCCAGTGAGCTAACACCTGCTGTCTATACTCTGCAGGTGAAACCCAAGAATCCCAAGAGTTCAGCCCTTCCTGTTCATCACGCTCCTACAATCCCCCCACCTGCCTCATCAGCGGGTATGACCTCTCTCAATAACACAGTCCCTCAGTGTAGCTCCTGCACATTTGGGCCACTTTTGCCAGATTTCACGCAGTTTGTGGTTCTGTTTAAACGGTATTGTCTTAACATATGCTATAGCTGTCATCTTTTGTGACATTTGATATATTCATGCCAGTTAGTTCAGAATTAAATCACACGGGTTGTTTTGTCTTCCACAGTCACTTCTCGGAACACAACCATGTGGTGGACCCCACCTCACTGCACCCCCTGGACACCTGCCGGTCCCAGCACATCCCCAGGAAGAAGCAACGGAAAAGACAGAAACGAAAGGAGAAGAAGAAAGAGGAGAAGGCGAAGAGCAGAAAGCCGAGACCGAGGCGCAGAGTTCCTTCTGGAGTTCCGGAGCAGGAGAGTGGCACTATTCGTCTGGTCTTACAGGTAAGTCCGACATGGCTCTTACTCTGGTCTCAAACTCTGATAAATGACAGGCAATAAATTGTCTGAAGCTCAGATTACGTTTGAGGTTGCACCTACAGTCATCCTTGCACACACATAATCCAGGGAGTTCTGACAATGTTTCCTCATGTGTGAAGCCCAGAACCCACGATAAACTGGCAGCACAGTGTGCCTGCAGGTACCTCTTTCAAAAAACATTTTTTACCTGGAAGACCCACTATCTGTAATCGTCCCTTTCATGGCTTGTTCCACCTTAGGGTAAGGTGTCAGACTCCCAGAGAGAAAGAACCATCAACAGCCATCTCCAAGGTTCAGAGGAGCAAGAGAGGGGGCTGTCATCTTATTCCTACAACCCAGGCCACATCTGGGAGCCCCAAAATTGTAACCCTCTCTCCGACCTCCCTGCCTTTGGGCTGGACGGTGACTCTGAGAGTTTGGGAGACTTCACTCTGGCCCTGGCGGGCCTTCGGGGTAGTGTGAGTCAGGGGGACCTGTGTTTCGCAGCTCCCTTTTCCAAAGACATGGAGACGGACGTGAGGAAGGCCGAGGAGAACGAGCTCTCTGCGTCGGAGCCTGACATAAACGAGGGCATCGTTTTCAATGAGGTAGGCCTGACTCTCAACTGGGGGTGGGGGGGGGGGGGTCTCTGTTACTAAATATATATGATCACGATGATGTTGAATAAGATGCTTGTTCCATTGGTAGTTGGTGTCCTCTGAATCACGCCTGCTTGCTCTCCGGTTTCTCATTAGAACATTCGGCCTGTGGACTATGAGTACAGAGAGGGGAAGGAGTTCACCTCCGAGTTCATCAGGAGGGGAGCCTACGGAGAGGTGTACAGTGTCCGAGACAGAAAAACAAACTACCGATTTGCTTCCAAAAAGGTGCGGCAAGAGACAAGAGTGTCTGTACTTCACCATGTTGTCCGTGTGGATGTGCATCATCAAATATGTGTCCTTTCGTTTATTCCCTTTCTTTGCTCCCAGATTCCTCTGAAGAATTTCAACAGTGGGGAGGTAAGCACGTGGAGTGCCCTCAAGTCTCCTCGCGTGGTGGAGCTCTTCGGAGTGGTGAGGGAGGGGCCTTACGTTCACCTGTTAATGGAGTACAAATCTGGTAAGCCCTTCCTGCCTCTGTGTGTCCTGCCTCCAGCCAGGGCTCTCTAAAGTCGACTGCGCTTCGTGTGATTGTGATAGTTTTGGTGACTTTCTGACCCCCCCTCTGTTCCCTCCAGGCTCTGTGGGGCAGCTTCTCACAACCAGGGGTCGACTTCCAGAGGACATAGCCCTGCACTACTACTCTCAAGTCACAGCTACACTAGAGTACCTGCAGAAGAGACGAGTCGCACACCTGGACATAAAAGGTAGGCGACACATCTGACCTTCAATACTTCTACAGTCAACATAAACAACTGCACACGCACACATAAACAAAGGGGGTCTGAACGCAGAAACTATACCACTGTGAAAGATGGGCTGGGTGTTTGATTGTGTTTGAGCGTTCAAATCATTCTTAACATCTACCATTCAGAAGTTCAGGAAAAGGTGAGAAGACAGGACTCGTCATAGAAATCATACTGAGATTTCTTTTTCTTTTCTTTTTTTCGTCTTTTTTTCCGTTTGTTTTTGTAGTTGTTGTGTGGAACACAAATGTCAGAGATTGAGTCTTGATCTCTCGCACCTGTGTTGTGAAACCAGACTATCACACAGAGAACTTGCCAAGCCGGGAATTTCCCACAGCGTGACTCACCGCTTCACTTTAGCGACGGCGCATGTGCGCACGGGAGAAAAAGCGTGCAAGGCCGATCGGAGGAGGGGAACGGAGAGAGAAAATACCGAGCGAGAAAGAGAGAGTGTGAGCGCGAGGGGAAGGGAGTACCACAGAGAATACTTATCACACAGAGAGTAAAAAAAAAAAGAAGAAAAAAGGCAGAAAGGAGAAGTGGGGGAGGGGCAGAATGGGATGGAGAGGGGTTGACAGAACCTACACTCCCCCTGGTGTCTGACATGCAGTTCTGCATAGGAAACAAGGTGGCTTTGCCAACTCTGATCACCTGCTGCTTGTCTGTAAACAGCCCCTAAATGCATTCTAGATATGATTGTCTTGGCCAACAGCTGTTTCCTAATAGCCGACATGACTCACATTCTACTCCAATGGCCATCTGACCATAGTCTGCATAGCTACACTGCTGCTAAATGCGTCTTTCTTATCTAAGGATTACAGAACAACCGTCAGATAATCCAGCACAGCACATCTACATGAAGTCAATTTCCTTCTCTGTACGTGTGTCTTTCAGCGGAAAATGTGTTGCTGTCCGAGGATGGGAAAGACATCTTTTTGTGTGACTTTGGACAGTCCGAGAGACTGGACCACAACGGGCAGAGCCTCAGTTCCTCTCGAGGTAAACAATAACAAGACCTCAGACGCCCAGTCCCTCGGCCAGAGTGCGTGACCTGTATGCGACCTTGGCGGACGCCTCAATGTTCACGCTTTCCGTGTGTGTGTGAGAGCAGATATGAAGGGCACGGAGACTCACATGGCCCCTGAGGTGGTGAAAGGGGAACCCCGCGGAGCCAAGGCAGACGTGTGGAGCAGCTGCTGTATGCTACTGCACATGCTCAATGGGTGCCAGCCCTGGATTCGAAACTACTCCTGTCTTCTATACCTCCAGGTAGGAATCATCCACCCAAGTGCGAGTCTCCCAACTGTCACACATTCCAGAACGACTGTTTAGTCAACGACGCTGATCCTTTGTGTTTCCGTGGTCACAGATAGCCAATAGGCCACCGCCTCTCAGAGAGATCCCCCCTGACTGCAGTCCGCTCACTGCTGAGATCCTAAAGGCGGGCCTGCAGAAAGACCCAATCGTGAGAGCTTCAGCGTCTGATCTCAAGAAAAAGGCAGTCAGAGCCCTTAGAGAAGGTGACCACCGCTACACTGCCTGTTCAATCATCTGTTTGTTTTGTTTTTTATTCTCGTTTATTTCAGGGACAATGCACACCAATCAACAGCAAAACTGTAAGTGGGCCAGAGTTAGCCAGAGACGCTAATTTTCATCTGCTGTCCCCGGCCAGACGTTTAAAGGCAGCCTAAAAAAAAACAGACAGTAACGTATAGACACAACCAGTTCACATATAAGCAAAAGAAAAGTGTACCTGCAGTACAAGCACATACGTAACACTGAGGAACATAACATACGTCCACACTTAACAAGACAAACGCAGATATAGGCAGACAGTACATCAATGCTTGCAAACCTGATTGGCAACATGTTTGAATGTTTTGTATGTGTCTTTTGTGCATATGTGTGATGGCAGAGCATTCCAAGTGTATGCTGAATTGACAGAAAATACTGACTTGCTAAAAGCTATGTGAAATAACACAATCATCTAGCTAAAATAACTACATTAAATTAATTAATCTATCAACTGCTGTAATGCTGTGTAATAACAATGTTAACCACAAAACGTTCTGTGATGTAGTAACAATATTTTGTATGTGTTTGTGACGCTGAAGTGGGGGGACTCACTAGCCCCATCAGAGGACCTTACAAGGAACCTCTACGGAACGTCGACCACCCCTTGTACTCCCCTCAACCCAGCTCCAGCCCTGCCATCTCTGAGGAGTGTTACGACCCCTGCGAGCTTTCCAAGGGTCCAGGATGGAGGGAAAATAAGGAGGAGGAGGAGGAGGCCTCTGACCAAGGGAAAAAAAGGGCAGAGTCGACTCTCCCCCTCCTTACCCCACCACATGTCCACCCCAAACACAAGACAGCAAATGTGTCTTCCACTTTGTCAGAGGTTGAGTTGCGCAAATTGGAAAAGGGTGAGTGCCAATACTGTAGTATGTGAGTGAGAGAGAACGAGAAAGAGTGTTATGAGTCCTATATAAATAGTAGGAGCATCGGATAATCGGGCTAGTAATCAGAAGGTCGCTGGTTCGATTCCCGGCCGTGTGTAATGACGTTGTGTCCTTGGGCAAGTCACTTCACCCTACTTGCCTCGGGGGAATGTCCCTGTACTTACTGTGAGTCGCTCTGGATAAGAGCGTCTGCTAAAAATGACTAAATGTAAATGTCTCTGTCGTTGCTGTTTCTACTTGCTTACTTTTCTCATGGTTGGATTTCTGTTGTGTCTGTCTGTCTGTCTGTGTCCGCTCAGATTTCTACCTGATCAGTCTGTCTCAGCTGTACTCACCCGAGAGTCTGGAGCAGCTGCTCTCATGCCTGAACAGTGAGAGCCACTCCAACTGGGAACAAGGTGACAAAAAGGTAACCAATCCAAATGTACGTTTCACAGCTAAGGGAGTAATGTGCTTTAAAGGGTCCCTTCGCAACATCACTAGATTGGGGGAGGTTGCAGGTTTAAATCCCTCTCTGTACGTCAACATTTGGGCAAATGTTTTCTAAAAATCTTATTATTATTATTATATGCATTTACAACCTTCCTGTCTTCCTGCTCTGTCTGTCCGGCACTCTGATCACAGGACTCTGGCCGTTGGTCCATCAGCCCAGGAGAAGACCTCAGCTCCGGAGTGTTTTCATACAACAGCCAATCAGAGACCGGTTTTAGTATGGATTGGCGGGGCCATTCTAACCTGCCGTCACCCCGTCGTTTAGAAGGTAAGAGAAGCCTCATTTATCTCCTCCTAACAATTGTATGAAATTTTATCTAATGTTCATTTCTATGAAATGTTTGATCATAATAATTCCTCTGACTGGTTCAGGAGTGGGTGTGTGCATCCGAGATTTTAACGGGCAGAATATCCAGATCAGAGAGAAACTAGGGGTGACAGTTGGACACATTGCCACGGGGATAAGCGAACAGGTGAGGGCTCAGTGGTTTTACACATCAGTTGAAAGTTGACCATTTTTTTAATGCTGTCTAACAACCCCTGTTATCGTCTTCAGTAATGCATTTCACTCATCCCTAGATCTCTGAGCGGGTGTTCACTATGGAGACACAGGAGGGCCAGCCAGTAGTCTGTAACGAGGTGGTGCAGAGTGCTGGTATCGGTCTGCGCTGTATCCCTGCTCCTGATCATAGCACTTTCTGGACGTGGAGAATCAGAGATGGGGTCCTGGAGACACAAGATTGAGCCTGTATGCGCAACCTGTCATTACTGCCATCGATTCGTCAGGTCTCCCGTCAACAACAGTTTATGCCATTGTATGTATCAACGTGCGTGATATAGTATTGAAAAATGTGGAGGTATATGCAAAAGTTGCCATTGTCTGGTCTTGAACGTGATTTGATTATGGCTTCTCTATTATCACCTGACTGAAATTCATGTACAAACGCAACCACAATTATGTTTTTTAAATGTAATTGTCCATCTGTATTAGATAAAATATCATGCTAAAATAAAGTTTGTTTTACACTTGTGTGTTATTATATTCACAACACCATTAATACAGAATAATTACATCTTTATTATTTGCCACTTATGACAGTACACAAGACTAAAATCCTTAAAAAACTTTATTTAGAATTGCATCGTACAAAACAATGTCACTGCTTAACATTTGTTTTTGAGGGGGGGGGTGTATATCTAAACAAACTGATCAGCTTCACAAGAGATAGAAAAAGTAAAAAATTTGAGAGCCATATCAAAGTGATTTATTAAATAAAGACCAAGGCACTGACAAATTAAACAAAACCAATAGGATACATGTATCAAAAAGAGTATATAAATGAAGGTATGATTGTGGTATCGAGTTTAAATTGCCCACTTAAAAATACAGTACTTTGAAGACTATGCTGAGAGAGGTAAACATCTGTAAGAGAAGCACAGTGCTGTTTGTGTGTGTCATACAAGAAGGACTGAAAACATGCATACAAACGCACTGCTTCAGAGTAAGCTGATCATAACATCACACTTGCACAAGAACACCCACAGACATATGAAGAAAAAGCATACTCAAGCATAGTAACACCGTGATAAGCTGGAGAGAATCAGATAGGGAAAGGGAGACTCGAAGGAAAAAAAGTGCAAGGACGAAGCGCTGCAAGAAATAAGTTGAGTTTCAACTTAAAGCTCACGTGAACAATATTTATATGGTCTGTTCATTTCGTTTTGAGATTCACCAATCCAGGAATTCATAAATTAATGCAGTGACTGTAGGGAAAAATAAATAAATAAAAATGTGCCCTGGCAGAGTCTCTCCATCCTTATCTCCCTTCAAGGCAGTCACATGACACTCACACTTTCAGTTGTGTAGAGGACCGAGACATGACTCACGCCCAATCCTTATCCATATATGGTGGGTGGAAACAAGGGGTTGTTTATCAGGTCCAAACACTGAGTGCTTTAAACTCACTCTTATTCTCTCTCATGTTTTTAAGTTTAACTTCAGTTCCTGAAGCCCTCGTCATTTACCAACTTAGCTTTTCTCCCTCCAATCCCAACTTATTTTCCTGTTATCTTCTTTCACTTCTCCTTCCGTTTACATCTTCCGTATGACCAGAACAGTGGTGAGAACTCCAGCTAAAAACACCCCCACGGTCTGCCAGGTAGGAGTACCAAAGTAAGACCGGATTCCCTCCTAAAAACCAAGCACATCAAGACAGTTGTTAAAACCTTCCTTCCATAGGACATTTAATTTAATTGAGATTTTTTTCTTTTCTTACCCAGCCACCCTGCTCTCTAATCCAGTTGATCACATGATCACGTAGGTAGTCTATGGTCCAAGTAATAATGGTTCTTATAACGTCAGGAACATGAGTCACCAGAGCCTGAAAGATGCAGTGACAGAATGAAGGTCGGCGGTGTTGATCTGGATCAGCTCCTTGTGCCATCACATCAATTATATTGCACAACACAACGTATTTAATATATACTCTTTAAATTACAGCACATTCCACTTGTCCTTTAACCCATGGAGGGTTGAAAGTAGGGAGCCATAAGCACGTTCCACTTACCTTGATAACCAACCGACAGGCAAAGTAAAAGAGGGCTACTACTCGACCCCAGTTGAATTTGCCATCAGAAAAAATCTCATAGGCCACTCTCATAAACACATCCTTGGTAGGCATGAGTGAAGAATTGTTTATCATGCTGAAATGACAACACAACAAGAATTTTTGCCTCCTTCTTTATACTTTACAGATTTACCAAGGGGGCAGAGAATTATATATTTGTAATACCTTTGGAGCTGTACGTTTCCATCCAGCTCATCTCCAATCTGCTGAAGGCACTGGGCCAGCTTCTTATGGTTGGGGTCATTAAGCTCACTTCCACCTAACTGAGATCGAGTCACCATGGTGTTGCTGTCACCATGTCGGTGAACTCGTTCATAAATGAAACTGCATGAAAAGAATAAGAGGTTTGTTGGGTTCGTGATGATAGAGGAAACAATACTATAGTAAACAATACTCACTCTTTCAGTAAAGCGGCTCCAACAGCTAGTATTTGATCATTGCCATTTCCTAGGAGTCGGAAGAGCAACACATTTTCAATTAGACATAATATTTCGGTCGTAAACAATACTCGATGGGCCAACAGGTACTGTGTAGAATCGAACTTTCCAGATTTCAGAAAGTGACACATTCGACGAACATGCTTATCGTTAGGTGAGGACGCTAAGAAAATCAATATTGTCATTGAAACCGGGGCTCCACTTTGTTTCCTTGGTAATCTTAGGAAATGCCAATTTCCTAAGATAGATCCTTTTCCAAAACATAGGTCTATGAAATATTACTTTTAACTACAGTGAACAGTTGATTTTACATCATAAACTTAGTGGTAAAGTGACTAGTTTGGGACACACAGACACAATGCGTTCGTGATTTCAAGCTAGCTCGAGCTGATGTGTTGAACCCGTCCCGTCTAGCTAGCTAGCGTTAGCTGTCAAGCAAAATAGGCTACATGTGTCAGGCACCCAAAACTAAAACACTAACAGGTATCCCCGATTCCCGAGTTCATATCATAAATATAACCTGGATGATATAGCAATGTTATATCAGCAATGTCATATAGCACATCTATTTGTTTTGATAAAAGTATTACCAGAATCGCCTCCTCCCGACGATGCCATCTTCTTGTATAACTTCTTGTTCTAGATTGCTTCCGTCTTTGGTCACGTGACAAGTGTGTTTTCCTACAAACGAGGGGCGTGGCTATGTTTGTAGCTAGTTAAATTCCTGTGAAGTTGTTAGGTTTTTAGAATTTAAGTTTAAATCTGAAATACTTAGCTTTCTAAATGAAATGATCTTTAAACTTCTTCCACTAGTTTATCAACATGGTGCGCAAAATAAGTAACCACATAGCACCTGACTTTTGGAGAGACCTCACACAAATGTTTGGTGGCAATAATCTACATGTGTGTCTATCCGGTTTCACTTAAACACCAGGATATAGAAAGTATTTTTTACATATAAATGATCAAGTCCCTGGCGGTTTAAACCCCACTGTGTGACTCCGATTTGTTTCCAAAATGTGATTGACGTTCCCATTGACTGTTGAACACAGGAAGAAACTTTAGCGCACACCTCGTTGGCCTTTGCCTATTTAATCGTCATCTCCGGTCCATTCTGTCTTCCGTCAGCCGCGCACATGCGTTGGCCTTTTTACGACTCGGCTGGCGAAGATGGCGGACTCACAAGTACGTTCTTCTAAATGGCGTGGTGATTACGATATACTTTTTATCGTTAAAATATACATTTTTGGATGGTAACATCCAGGCTTCACTAGTATATAGTACTGTCTCGATCCGAGTCAAGGCTACCCAGAAGGTACCGTTGTACTTGAACTAAGCCAGCTAGCTTGCTGTTTTAAATTTAATTCAGTTCTGCAAGTGATGTTTTATCACAATGGCTTTGACGACATATCCCCTTGGCAATATTGATGCAGCATAGATTTGACAAGCATAGACTAGATAGTTTTACTTAATTTCTTTCTCTCCCCCTGGTTTTCAGACCGAGAGGGCTCATCAGAAGCAGCCCACCATGTTCCAGAACAAGAAGCGTGTTCTTATAGCTGAAGGAGGCTAAGGAGAAGCTCCCACGCTACCACAAGTGTTGGGCTTCGCTTCAAAACCCCAAGAGGTAATTTGTGCCTCAATGATAAAGATTTGGTCCTATCTCCCAAGTAGGCATGACTATTTCCCGGCGGGTATTCCTTGCAGTCTGCAAATGATGTTTTTCTCACGGTGGTCTTCCTAGCCTGTAAGGCACTGACGATGCTGCCCTTTGGCAAAACTGATGCAAATTATGGGACATTTCTGCATCTGCACTAGTCTAGGACATGTACTGCTTGAACCTAACAACTGTTTTTGTAACCAGGCTATTGACGGCACTTGCATTTACAAGAAATGGCCCTTTACCGGAGATGTCTCCATCCGTGGATGTATCTTCTCTGGTCAGTCCTGAAGTCTACCTCTAACTTCACTTGGCTTTCTGCAAGTGATTTGTAGTTTGATTTGGTTATGGATACGTGGAGAATTTGAATCCCTCCAAGCTAGGCTACAAATGATGTTTTTCTCACGATGGTCTTCCAAGCCCTCGGGCTCTGACGATAATGCCTCATGGCATTGCTGATGTGGCCCAGGAATCTAGTCTTTAGATCATTATAGGGGAATCTTAATTGAAACTTTACAAAAACTCATTGTTCTTGTGCAACAGGTGTGGTGACCAAAATGAAGATGCAGAGGACCATTGTGATCAGATGGGACTACCTGCATTACATTCGCAAATACAACCGTTTTGAGAAGAGACATAAGAACATGTCTGTCCATCTGTCCCCTGCCTTCAGGTATGATCCTTTCATGTTCAGTAACACCACATGCACTTAAGTCACGGCCAATTTGATTTTCAGTACTTTTCTGCAAATGATGTTTTTCTCACGATGGTCTTCCTAGCCCTCGTGCTCTGATGATACTGCCTTATGGCAACACTGATGCAGCTTATCTTCTAACCCATCACATGATTGAAGCACAACCTTTTTGGATGAGGGGCTTCAAATGGCTTCCGCAGTTCTGTCTTGGACTGGGCCCTTCCAGATATCCATGTTCTGATTGGTTTCTTCTTTCCTCTGCAGAGATGTCCAGGTTGGAGACAATGTAATCGTTGGAGAATGCTGACCCCTCAGCAAGACCGTGAGG
The DNA here is from genome assembly GCF_963692335.1 of Osmerus eperlanus. Classification (NCBI taxonomy): domain Eukaryota; kingdom Metazoa; phylum Chordata; class Actinopteri; order Osmeriformes; family Osmeridae; genus Osmerus; species Osmerus eperlanus. The sequence goes on from NC_085019.1 coordinate 4,209,952, forward strand.
TTCAATGTTCTAAAGGTCACAAAGGCTGCTGGAGCCAAGAAGCAGTTCCAGAAGTTTTAGATGTTGGATGTTATGACATGAAGGCATTCTTGACTGGCCTGTGCTGTTAAAAATAAACGAATGTTCTCAGTCATGCTGTTTGGCTCACTTCAATTGAATTACAGAAGCAGGGACACCAGTAAATAAATAATGGAATACAGAAGGGGAGTTCAATCCTGGTCCACTATCCTGTTTTAGAAAAGTCCCTGCTCCAGCACACCTGATTCAAATGATTGGTTGTTATCAGGCTTTTGCAGCAGGCCTGTTGATTTGAATTGGGTGTGCTGGAGTAGGGCAAAATCTAAAACATACAGGATGGCGAGGACCAGGATTGAACACCCCTGAAATACAGGTTGACAAGCCTGCCTACAAGTGTGAGTGAGAAGTGAATACTTGAAGTTATTTTTAGTTTTATTAGCCTGTCTTATGATGTACTTTAAAGGAATGGCTACTGCTTTTGTAAGCACTAATGACCCTGCCATATACATTTTAGAAAGGATAATTTCTAAATCAGGTGTCATACAGCTCCTCTGACTTGTCACAAGTTTCCTCTAAGTTCTATCAAAATGTGCAGCTGAACTGTCAGTTATGTCTGTTGAGACCTTACTCTGGAATGTAATCAGATGTCAGGTGTTCAGTCTACATCCTCAATCTGTAGAAGGCCTTCTGTGAGGTCATTGGTGTGCTGCTGTAAATGGGAAGACAATCCTCTCGGGAACGTGACCCTCTAATAGCTTTTAGTAAAACCTGCATAATTTTAGATGTATTTACCATTTTACACTACATAAGGGCACTGTGTCTCACACGTGTTGTGGAGACAATCTAAATGTGTCTATCCGGTTTCACTTAAACACCAGGACATAGAAAGTATTTTTCATATATAATTGATCAAGTCCCTGGCGGTTATATCCCACTGTATGACTCTGTTTTGTTTCCAAAATGTGATTGTCGTTCCCACTGACTGTTGAACACCGGAAGAAACTTTAGCGCACACCTCGTTGGCCTTTGCCTATTTAATCGTCATCTCCGGTCCGTTCTGTCTTCCGTCAGCCGCGCGCATGTGTTGGCCTCTTTACGACTCGGCTGGCAAAGATGGCGGACGCACAAGTACGTTCTTCTAAATGGCGTGGTGATTAAAATATACACTTTTTATCGTTTAAATATACGTTCTTGGACATCTTAATGCATTACACAACATACTTTTGGCAATTAGCATGCTGGTGAAATATTTTTTATCTAGTTTAGTCGTAAAATCGGACTTAAAATCATATTTCACTCACTTGTGCAATGTGGAACGCATTGTCGGAAGCTACGGCTATGGTTGTAGCATGCTAGCCTTAGAATTAGCTAGCTAACTAAATACTAGGCCAGGCCTTAATGTTTGTGCCTATACTTGGCTTAAGTTGATCAAAAAGTAATATTTATATTTCAGTGATATACAATTTATTGTTGATTTTTAAAGTGCTAAAATCCAGGCTTCACTAGTTCATAGTACTGCTCCATCCGAGTTAACGCTACCCAGAAGGTACCGTTCTACTTGAACTAAGCCAGCTAGATTGCTGTTTTTGATTTCATTCAATTGTTCTTCAAGTTGTGTGTTCTATCACAATGGCTTTGACGACATATCCCTTTGGCAGTATTGATGCAGCATAGATTTGACAACCATCAAGTAGATAGTTTTACTAAACTTCTTTCTCTCCCCCTGGTTTTCAGACCGAGAGGGCTTATCAGAAGCAGCCCACCATCTTCCAGAACAAGAAGCGTGTTCTTGTAGCTGAAGGTGGCAAGGAGGCTAAGGAGAAAATCCCACGCTACCACAAGAGTGTTGGGCTTGGCTTCAAAACCCCAAGAGAGGTAAATTGTGCCTCAATGATAAAGATTTGGTCCTATAGCTCATAAGTAGTCATGCCTATTTCCCGGCGGGTATTCCTTGCAGTCTGCAAATGATGTTTTTCTCACGATGGTCTTCCTAGCCTGTAAGGCACTGACGATGCTGCCTTTTGGCTAAACTGATGCAAATTATGGGACACTTCTGCATCTGCACTCGTCTAGGACGTAATACTGCTTGAACCTAACAACTGTTTTTGTGACCAGGCTATTGACGGCACTTACATTGACAAGAAATGCCCCTTCACCGGAGATGTCTCCATCCGTGGACGTATCCTCTCTGGTCAGTTCTGAAGTCTACCCCTATTGTCACTTGGCTTTCTGCAAGTGATTTGTAGTTTGATTTGGTTGTGGATACGTGGAGAATTTGAACCCCTCCAAGCTAGGCTACAAATGATGTTTTTCTCACGATGGTCTTCCAAGCCCTCGGGCTCTGACGATAATGCCTCATGGCATTGCTGATGTGGCCCAGGAATCTAGTCTTTAGATCATTATAGGGGAATCTTAATTGAAACTTTACAAAAACTCATTGTGTTCTTGTGCAACAGGTGTGGTGACCAAAATGAAGATGCAGAGGACCATTGTGATCAGACGGGACTACCTGCATTACATTCGCAAATACAACCGTTTCGAGAAGAGACATAAGAACATGTCTGTCCATCTGTCCCCTGCCTTCAGGTATGATCCTTTGATGTTCTGTAACGCCACATGCACTGAAGTCACTGTCAATTCGATTTTAAGTACTTTTCTGCAAATGATGTTTTTCTCACGATGGTCTTCCTAGCCCTCGGGCTCTGATGATACTGCCTTATGGCAACACTGATGCAGCTTATCTTCTAACCCATCACATGATTGAAGCACAACCTTTTTAGATCAGGGGCTTCAAATGGCTTCCGCAGTTCTGTCTTGGACTGGGCCCTTCCAGATATCCATGTTCTGATTGGTTTCTTCTTTCCTCTGCAGAGATGTCCAGGTTGGAGACAATGTAATCGTTGGAGAATGCCGACCCCTCAGCAAGACCGTGAGGTTCAATGTTCTAAAGGTCACAAAGGCTGCTGGAGCCAAGAAGCAGTTCCAGAAGTTTTAGATGTTGGATGACATGAAGGCATTCTTGACTGGCCTGTGCTGTTAAAAATAAACAAATGTTCTCCATCTTGCTTTCTCAGTCATGCTCTTTGGCTCACTTCAGTTTAGAGAAGCAGGGACACCAGTTAAAAAATAATGGCATACAGCAAGGGAGTATAATCCTGGTCCTCTGGGTCCACTATCCTATGTTTTAGAAATGTCCCTGCTCCAGCACACCGGATTCAAAAGATTGGTTATCAGGCTTTTGCAGAAGGCCTGTTTTGAACTGGGTGTGCTGGAGCAGGGCAAAATCTAAAACATACAGGATGGCGAGGACCAGGATTGAACACCCCTGAAATACATGTTGACATGCCTGTCTACAAGTGTATGAGTAAGAAGTGAATACCTGAAGTTATTTTTAGTTTTATTGGCCTGTCTTATGATGTACTTTAAAGCAGTGGTTCTCAATCCTGGTCCTCGGGACCCCCTGCCCTGCATGTTTTAGATGTTTCCCTGCTCCAACACACCTGATTTAAATGGTCGTTATCAGGCTTGGACAATGACCATTCATTTGAATCAGGTGTGTTGGAGCAGGGAAACATCTAAAACATGCAGGGCAGGGGGTCCCGAGGACCAGGATTGAGACCACTGCTTTAAAGGAATGGCTACTGCTTGTGTAAGCACTAATGACTGCCATATACATTTTAGAAAGATGATCATTTATAAATCAGGTGTCATACAGCTCAGCTGAATAGTCAAGTTTCCTCAATCTATTCTATCAAAATGTGCAGCTGAAGTGATGTCTAACTCATTAAGACCTTACTCTGGAATTTAATCAGATGTCAGCTGTTCAGTCTACACCCTCAATCTGTAGAAGGCATTATGTGAGGTCATTGGTGTGCTGCTGTAAATGGGAAGACAATCCTCAGTCTGGGGCAACATGTTGCCCTCTGCTGGCTTTGAGTAAAACCTGCATAATTGTAAATGTCTTTACCATTTTATACCAGATGAGGGCACTATGTTGACACATGAATTGTTTGTGGTACTGTGGTATCAACTTCAGAATGAAAATAAGATGGTGTAAGTGAAGCGTTGGCACATTATGCTACTGAAGAGAAATACATTTGAGTAAACACAATTGAGGAATGGAGATGGGGGAAACAAACATGATCCATTGCATCTGCATTGTAAGAAACATCTCAATTACTAAACTCACTCAGGCTCTGTTTCTTGTTCTAATAAGACCTGACGTAGTGGTAGACAAACTAGGTTTGTTATGACTCCTTCCACAATTGCACGCACATGGGAACACTAGTGTATAATTATACAAGCATCCAACTCATTGTAGCATCGGCTTGTTTATAATCCTTTCTCATTGTTTCAAGGCGAGTAAAAGCACATTGACAGGTCTGCCTATGCGTCATGATGTCTGAGATCCAGACAAAAAGCCTAGGCGAACATAAGCTCCATGCACGAGAAAACCTTGTTTTTAAAGGGCCTGCGTGGATCAGCTGATTCATTAGCATGTGTCCTTGTTTCTGAGGGACAGGATCACACTTTGTTGTATGGGAATGAAGGAGCCCCTCCCTCAGCCTGGGTCCTTGTCTGCTAGCCTGGCCTGGTCCTGGCGTCTGCATTTACATAATGATGCTCCGATGGGATCTTTTCCCAGTGCATGTGAATGTGGACCATATGGTGGTGATGATGTGTGCCACTGGCCCCTGGTGGATGTCTGAGGTCATGACGCTCCCACACACCGCCACACCAGTGAGGTGAAACCAATTAATGGGCATGCTGCCTAGCTCTCATTGGGTATGTTTGTAGAAAGGTATGCACCCTATCTCTCATAAGTCAATGGTTATCCAAGTATGTATTATGTATAATAATAATTCAGATTGACAATGTTATGTTAGATTTTTGAAAGTGTTTTTGAGCAGATTTTGTCCTGATGTATTTGTCACAGTTCTAGTGCTTTGTTTGCAGTAACAGATTCTGTGGACTATGTGTAACTATGGGAAGGTTAGGCCCCAAGGGTGTTCTGTGGACAACCTTCCTCTCACGCACAGACGCCGCAGGGAGGCAGAGAGAGGAAGAATGAGAGGGGGGCAGCCCACACCTCAAGAAAGCCTCCAACCCAGACTCCTGTTTGTTTGGGAGGAAAGGGATCTGACCCCTGAAAGGCCACACTGAGGAAAGATAGAGATGACAACATTGATAGAATGCGCCTGTTTGCTTTCTGGTGCTCTCTGTCCATTTAGCTTTGTTTTCTTTCAAATGGAAAACTGAACTGTGCCTCATCGCTGTGAATTTAAACTTTCTTGAAAGTAACTAGTAAATAGGACGTATTTTAGCGTGACTTCAAGTACTTGTTCGACAAACATGGAGAAAAAAATGCTGTCTACATACTGTCAGACCTGACTGTGGTTTTATTATGAATCATAAAAGTTTACTTTGTGGGTGGGTCTGTCGAACAAAGCTATCAGGCAATAAAAAATTCCCGGGAGGCAGTCGACCTGTTGAAACTCATTGACTCATATTGACGGTTTTCATTGCATGGTTGTGAAGGTGCGTGTTCTGTAACATATCGGAGTTGTCCCTTGTTGATCAACGTACTGATGGCTGCTGCAGCTGTTCATGAAACATCAGGAGCAAAGTGTGTGTGTGTGGGGGGTGAAGGAACACACTGCTCTAACTGTTCAAAGTATGATGCAAGATGTGGATGTTTCCTATCTACAACAATCAACTGTGCAGTGTCATACTTGACCGGTAAGCAATGTGGCTGCAAGACTCAAGCAAACAAACCTGCTCTCTCTCTCTCTCTCCCTCTATCTCTCTCTCTCCCCCTCCCTCTCTCTCTTTCTCCCTCTCCCTCTATCTCTCTCTCTCACCCTCTCTCTCTCTATCTGTTTCCTCCATTGATCCTGTACATCCTTCTAGTGGCCATCATTTCCCGACATCCTGAATAACAATCGACTGTATGCATGCTCTTTAGGTGAGCACACAGTAGACAGTACAGAGACAGTCAACCTCTGTCCATCTCATTTATCTGCTAAGTCGTTCACTGTCTTCAACTGGAGCCATACCAAGAGGTGAAGCTGAGAGCCAGTAAAGAGATGTGTTTGTGGTGAATGGGACATCAATGACAGACACGTGATCTGGCTGCCTCTTCAATAGTTTTGACCGGAGCCTGACAGCACTACAGTGGCCCAGGCACACAGCAAGCAGCTCCCTGCCCAAGCTGCGCTTGCTTTATTTTCTTTTTCCTGATTATTTACTGTCTGTCACTTAACAGTCCACTGCCTGACCAACGTGTTTACATTGTGTCACAGAGCATGCTCATAGGTTTGTTTACTTGTGTATCCAATGGCAGGGATGTTAGTACAGAGGGTCATCTCCTTGAGGGCTATGGCTGAAATCTAAACACAGGCCTTATGGTGACCCAACGGGGGAGTGGGCAGGAGGACTCCTGCACGGGGACCTCCTTCCAGGATTGTTTGGACATGTCAGCTGAACACAAACTGTTTTCCAGCAGCCTCAGCATTGCAGAACAGGACTGATGAGTCGAACAGATGGGAGCAGTGTTGTGCAGTGTGGCCCCCCTGCTCTCTGTCAGCATGAAGCCAGGGCCCTCAGCTCTGAACCTGGGACTGACTCAAAGCTGTCACATACAGAACAAGTTCCAGATATTATTCCGAAATTGTATGGCGTTACCCAACTTATGTGTTTGTTGACGTTACTGACTGTATCACTAGGGGTCTTATTCTCATGAGTGCTACAAAACATGTGTTATTAATGAGTTTGCCAATGACAGCATGCTCTTCTGTTTCTCAACGGAGAGTAAATCTTCCAGCTTGGCGCGTCCTCCAGGGCATGGAGGCTCCGTTGTGGGTCAACATTGGGTCATTTTCCACATCTGGACAACGCGTTAGCCTGTCTCACACAAGGACATCCAATATTCCTGGATCAAATCGATAGCTAGTGTCATATCAATTCAGGCTAAATGTCGGATAAACAATCAAATTAACATGGGTAAATGCATGGTTCCATGAAGGATTCATCGAAAAATCATGACCAGATTGTTCTTAGTGGTTTAGTGGCAGTGAAGGAAGTTGATAGGAGTGATAATCAGCGTGACAGTGTGTATTAGTCCCAGGTCAGAGGTGCTGTGCATGGCGGTATGTATCTGGTAGCAGCAACTACATCACTGAAAATTGCACAAGGTCTTCTCTTTAACTGATTTCAATTGATTTAGCAGATGGCGCCATCTCCTCTCCAATCTTTTTAAATGTTCACACTTTAAAAAAAATTTGCTTAAAAAAAATAGAAGGGCAAAAAAATGGAAGAAATTTACTATTTCCTAAAGACCAAATGATGATTTTGTGGAAATTATAAAATTCTTTAAATTGTCCTATCCAGCAAACATAAGTCAGTGAATAAGCACAGCTAATTTGGCCTTTCAAAAAAGCCAAGAACGTGTCGAACACTTCAAGAGACGCCTGGTCAGCAGACACGACTCACGTGTCTGCAGTCTCATCTGCTTCAGGAGTTTGCAGTGGAAGCAGCAGGCCCTAATTCAATATTCTCAGGTTCACCCATGTCTGTCTGTCAGCCAGGATGGATGGCTGGCATGGGCGAGTCCTCTGATTTTACACCACGATGTCAGATCAAACCGGCGCAGGGGTCAGGGGTCAGATACAAGGTGGACCCAGAAGCAGCTCATCAGGGTCATGTGTGAACCATCCAGCATGGCTGTCATCAGAGAGTCCCCTGTGTGTCTTCTCACTGACTGATGTTGCCATGCTAGTAAATCTTTAAACTGGAGTAATTCGCCACACATATCTGATTGTTAGACCTTTTTACACGGGGGGGCGGGGGGGGGGGGGTCAGCTCTGGTGACTGCAGATGAACGATATCCACTTCAATGTTCAGTACGCTCCATCAGTCTTTCTTGCAACGTCCTTATATGAATTCTGGTTCATCCATGCAGCCGTACATTCAATTGCATTCATTTATCCAGACATGTACATTCTATTGTACTCATTTGCTGCTCATCCTTCTGAAGAGCTTGGCCAAATGCATAGCAACAGTACAGTGAGCACTTAGTTGTCCTATGAGCAGGAGGAATTCTCCCTGGCAGATGGTGGGGCTGAGCCCCTGAGGCCAGTGGCAACGCTACACCCTGGGACCCGGATACCTAATAATGGTCCTGTTGAGCTTCTCACCTGCTGCTCTGCCGCAGACAATGTTATCTCATCCGCCTGACCTATTGTACGGCTCATCGACAGTAATGACGGTTAAGAGACCCACGCTGCCTCTTACACAGCAGGTCTCTCCCCTGAGAGAGGCGGAAGCCTGGGAACTTCGCAGTAATCAGAACGGACCCAATCTCTCCATCTCTCCTCCGTCGGTGGATCACATTTCGTTTCGTCGTGCACTGACAGCTTCTGCTGCTGCTGCTACTGGTGGTGGTCTGGATAGGGAGACAGAAAGGATTCAGCTTTTTGTGGAATTCCTGATTCAGTCAAGAGGTTTTTTTCTGATGTTGTAGATATGCCACGCTTCTGAACTTAAATAGGATCCATAAATGAGGTTTCCACACAAGTTTCCATGTGTACTGAAATGCTAAAAAAAACAACTAAAAAACAAAACAAAAGTATCTTGTTTCTTCAGTAAACTGTTGTAGGACACAGAGAACAATACAACTCAGATGGTGAAGGCACACCCAGTACTCTATGAGAACCTTCAGATTGCAATCCCATTATAGCTACAATAGAACCATGTGACTGACAGAAAGGAAAGGATTTTTTTTGTATCTGACTGTTCTAGTCTGGACTTTGTGGCAACACTGTATCCTTGCCTTCTAAGGTAGGGGTCAGAAACCTGTTTTAGAGACACTGTCTTACTGGTAAAATAAGTTCCCATGAGTGTTTATGTGTTCAAAGAAAGAGCTGGGCCAAACAGAGATAGGAGATAACCCAGTGCATTGTTATTGGTTGACACTTCTTTATTCTTAGCATGTACATCTCGGAGCAGATCCAAATGTCAAACATGCATAAATGAGCAAATGCCCAATTTTGCTTTGTCACAAAAACTGTGAGAAGGTTTTCTAAAAACAGATAACATGAGACTGAGGTAAAACAAAGCAAATCAATTAAATTCTTGTCATTGTAAAGTTTCTGGGGCCATTCTTACTTGAACAATATACTTAAAACATAATAGAAACAGTCCAGTATGTAAATACTCTGGAAATCGAAGTTGACAATTACAGTCTTGTTTTTTGCTATCAAACACAATATTATGTAATTCTCTTCAAAACTGACAACTTGAGGCAAGCGTGATATTTCTTAACACAGAATTCCCTTTACAAATACCATTTGAAAGCGAGAGGAAAATGTCACATGCTTACTCACACTGCAGCAATAGAAGTGCTGAGTGGGTTCTTTTGGCTAGGAAACGTGCTTCAACTCAAACATCCGTCCAGTTATCAGCACTTGGGCCTCATGCCTTTAAATAAACATCCAGCATGCTCACCTTTCCCCTGTGAACCACAAAGCTATCATCTCTTTTCTACACACACTTCACAACAAACCAACCCTGGCCAATACATTTACATTTACATTTAGTCATTTAGCAGACGCTCTTATCCAGAGCGACTTACAGTAAGTACAGGGACATTCCCCCGAGGCAAGTAGGGTGAAGTGCCTTGCCCAGGGACACAACGTCAGTTGGCATGACCGGGAATCGAACTGGCAACCTTCGGATTACTAGCCCGACTCCCTCACCGCTCAGCCACCTGACTCCCAATATGCACGGCACCAAAGGGAAGAACCCCCCCCCCCCAAATCATGCTTATGGGAAGCTGTCTTTGTCGAACTTCAACACATCAAAAGCATCAATGGCATCTCTCTTATGTCCCACAGATGCACTTCCCCTGCTCCATCAATAACAGCGCATTTCATCTGTTTGCTTTGCACTTATCAAATGGAAAATGTGACTCATTCGATGGCTGGGGGTGGCTGGGGGTGGCTGGGAGAGCTGCTGCGTCCTTCTGAGGTGGCCCCAACATAAACACTAATCTGTTCAGCAGCAGAGTGTAAACTTCCCCTCGCTGCACTGGTGCGCACCCTTCCTGGGGGAGTAGGAAGCTGCTGTCAAGCATTCTAATCTGTGGCAACACTTAGTGGCAACTACAATGTTGTATAGACAGATATTGCTGTGTGGTTACATGGCAATTAACGTAACCTTGAAAGTGTTGCCAAATGTGTTTTTTGGGGGGCCCTACCACAGGGAAAATCAAATATACCGCAGTTTTGTTGAGGCCATCAAGCCCTTTAATATATCTGCATATCTGCAACAAACATATTACATAGAACATCCTCCAAGAGGGAGAGAAATGACTAACCATGGATGTAAACCATTTTAGTACAATCACTTTCTGGAGATAATAGACTACAGTATGTCCATTTCAAATAAGCAGAAACCAAATTGTACTATGGGATAATCACAGGAGTAAATACTTTATTTCCAAACTATACCGTGTCATCTTTCAAGGACAATTTTTAAACGTGATCACAACATGCCATGATTCCAATGCACTAGCAGAAATCCCAAGCATATCACAAGGTTTTGTTGTGGTAGCAGTGGATTTGCTAACCCTTTTCACTCATTTTATGTGTTTTAAAGATAATTTTTCATTTCCTGCTCTAGATAGAAGATGAATATCTCCCATGGCACTGACCCAACTGAAACAAACAGTTTTTCCTGGTACTCCAGCCAGGCAGTAAATGTTATCTCAAAGTCCCCAACACTACTAACTAGAGAAACATTAGCCAGGGTGAATGCTTGGCTTGCATAATTGAAGACAATTGTAATGAGAACAGTAGATATGTGGCCTATAGCAGCCCGGGGGGGAGTCCCACCCAGGCAGTTTGGAGAGGAAGCCATGGAGAGGGAGGTCAAAGTTGGGTGCTCACATCCTAGCCATTTATCCTGTTATTCCACTTCTCGCCAACAGACAGACATCAGAAAAATGCATAATTTTTGCTTAGCCTCATTTTCTCCTGATGATGTCCATCTTTTTGCTAGATTACAGCAAGGAGGATGACGGTCAGATAATGTTTTCTGTACCATGTAGGCCTACATTGCAGATGCAGGTGGAATGATTACTTTTTTTGAACAGTAAGCACAGGTGTTCTGTTTGTTGCCATTTTGCCATCCCTACAAACAGCCAAGGATAGCCCTCAGCTGGTAAACATGTCCAAGGGATGGGGTGTCTTTTTATTGGCAGATATCTTTAGTAGCGCCTTTTTTGGAAAAGCCAAGAGTCAAAGAATATAGTAAACAAACACTTTCATGAAAACACGCCTTTCCAGTCGACAATGGTGGGAAATAAAGATTGAAAGATTGAAATCCTCTCGTAAACACAACTGATAACTTAAAAGGAGGAGGACACAGTCAAGTCAACACTCTCGGCTTAATGCTATCCAGATCCAATCTTTCACAGACGATGGAAGCTGTATGACGCCAGAGATGCACGTGTAGCCTGTCCAGATCCGCCAAGAGCAGGAAATGGAAGAGGGAGCGGGTCCGACCACAGAGGTGCAATCACAATCATGGAGTCTTCCTGCAGATGTGACCGTGTCCACCGCGTCTCCGGAGCGGGAGCCGTGAAGGTGGACCAGGTCCACATCAAACACACATCCATCGGCGTCGACCAGCGTCCCTGTTGGTAATCAGCCATCTCTCCAGGGAGAAGAAGCATCTTTCCATTGATATGAACACAAAGGGATGTCAGGAGAGGATGACCCTTTCCCACTAATCGGGGGCGAGGGGGGGGTGAGGCTGAGAGGAAGGGCCGCTCCCCTTAACCTCTGCTCATTCGGTGATGAGGTTTCCATATTTGCTTTGGTGCATGGTGAAAAACAAGGATACACAGGGGTTTGTCTGAGGCTCCTGGATTTCTACTGAGTGTACTGGCTCATGAGCTCACCCAATTAATTATTCCATTCCTATTCAATTAGATTTAAATCCTGGTTTCTGGTCATTTGGGAACACTGAAAATCCTTTTGCTGAAGTCCCAGTACTGGACTCCCAGTGTGTCCTTTGAAAATCAAGTCGTGGAACCGTAAAGACATGAAGAGCCCTTACATATGTATGAAACAATATGTGGCGGAAACCATGTCTGACAAGAACAACATCATGGTGGTTTTGGTTTGTGCCTGCTATACCTGTTCACAACAATGATGTGGTAAAAAATAAAATGTGGATAGGATTGAGAGTACTAGATGGCAGTAGAGCCAACAAAAGCAGGCTATTTCTGAGTTTGACTGTTAAGCAGATTACATGGTAAATCAGTGCCGTGTCATTTGCGAATTTTTCAAAATAAACAAGCTTGGGATTTGGCTAGTTCAGAGCTATTCAAGAGGGCACACAATGCATAAACCATCTGTAGTAGCAGGTCTTCTTAACCTCCATTATGAAATATGGCTTGCTTTAAGACGAAGATATGTTTTTCAACATTTTCAGAAACATTAATTTATGCTCGAAATACCATCCACCAACATCAGTATAGTTTAAGAAGTAGTTGGTGGAAAGATTCCTTTACCATCTTTGTTCATTTTGAGTTCTTTTCAGAGATGTGATGACCAAACTAGAGCCAAGATGCGTATCTAAGGGTTGTTTGACCTGAGCTTTCTTCCTGTCAGCTGAAGTTCAAGATTTGTCCTGAGGCCTGGCCCTCTCTTTTTCTTCTTCCTTGGTCACTCTGACCCTGGGCTGTGAACCCAGTAATGTTATACAAATGTCATGCATCATAGGACTGACTGCTCCCATACAAGAGGCCAGAATGAACATTGTCTGCAGTTTCTTTGAGGCAGAGCAGAGACCCCTGGCCAAACAAACAATGGGGTTTTTCTAGACAGGGTCATGCAGAAAACCCCCCCAGCACAGTAAGGCTATGTTTTCTCCCCTTGGCCTCCATTTTGGAGCCTCCTTTTAGAAGCATTTCCGTTGCCCCCTCAGTTCCTGCATCAAAGCTATTTATTCTTAAGATTGCCTATTCTTATGTCTGTCTTCTCTCCTGGCCCTCAGACTAAAAGTGAATACTTTCCAGGAAACTAGTTCAAAAGTGTCACTTAGGCTGGCTGAATATAAGACCACTCTCAGGCACTTGGACTGCCCGCTTACAACAAAGATGTGAAACAGAACTTGCTGACACATTATGACTGAACTGGAAAGAGTGACCAATCTTGCAAGCTATTGAAGTGACTGTTTAATGACCCTTTTATTGCATGGTGTGACACTCTGATCAAGCCAAGGTTTGATCAAAGACACTGACAGAAACCGGCATTCCTCTGCAACCGTCTCCTCAAAGGAAATGACTCCACTGCTGCAGTAAACAGACAGGACAACAAGCTGTGCTTTAATCTCTGTCTTGCGTCGGCTGCTCCCCGCAGCTTTGAAGCTCTGCAGCTAAATGCTGGAACCGACCCCAGATAGTGCATTCCTCAGCCACCCTGTCCCTGAACACTAGCCAGAATTAAACACGGTGTCTGGTCCACCCACATGACTAAATGTGGGTGGACTAAAGCGATAGATATCGCAGGGCACTACAGATTTTGGACTCCTTGCAAACCAACCAGTAGACACTCTACCAGACAGGGATGGACAAAACACTCAACATGATCGTACACATTGTCAAACATGCTGAATTAGTAAAAAGGCGTGGCACAATTTCTACAATATTTAGATTGATGCAAATTTGTAATGACTCACACAAAGACAGATGGTCAGCATGATTAGGGAAACACCGCAAACACATATGCTTAGCTATTTTGTTCAGCATCCAGTTCTAACGCTCTATGGAGAAGAATATGGTAGTCACCCACTGAAAGGAATGGACTGTGATGCTAAGACATGTACTGTGCCTGTACTGTTGAAGCCACGATAGGCAGCAACATTACAATAAAAGCGGGTTTTGTAGTCGGAGATCCTGGAAGTTATATTTCAAGTCACAATGAACAGACGGCATCGGTAATGCTGCCGGCGCAACAAGTTGCCATGGAAACCAGTGTTTTGCGCGAGGCTGTGTCAGAGATCCGCCCCATTGTCCAGCATTCCCCCCTTTAGTGGCGGCACACTTTCCCTGGGGGCTTCCCATGCAACATCTGTCCCATGTAACCTCCACCGCACCCCAACCCCCACCCCCTGACCGGCCCACTCAAAGATCCAGAGAGGGCACCTCTCCTAATAAAGGCCGGCCACACACACCTGCTGAGAGGGTTAGAGGTCACCACCCGAGCATGAACACATTGCCAAAGCCCTGCAGGACCCCAGCCTCCTACCGCCCAGTGCTGTCACACATGGGAGAACCCCTACTTTCTCCACACAGTCTGAGCATGGCTCACTGTCTACACGCAAACTCTGAACAATGACTATCAAGAAGTGCAAAAAATGTGCTGTTCAAGTAAATGGTTTGTGTCGCAACGGCAATTTTTGGAAATGGGAAGAAAAAAAGTTTTTTAAAGACGCATTCACTTTGATGAGTATGATGGGTTCAGCTAATAAACTTAAGAGGATTAATTTCCTGTTCTTTCATCTTGTTTTAGAAATGAACACACTGGTGTTAGTAACACCAGAAACACACTGGAACATTTTAATTTAATCTCTTGTGGTATGTCTACAATGTTCCATGAAAAAAATATTATAAAGTAGACTAATGAGCTGGGGTTAATGTGACATTACGTTGACGTTAGGAGCACATTTCTTCTACGGATTTGCACCAAAAGGCAACCCTAAGCCCTGTGCTGAACCATGTGATGGCTGGATGTGAGGGCAGGGGGAGAATGGAGGGCGTTCCCTGTGGAGTGCACTGCCTGCTGCCTCAGAAGACCCTGAAGGAATCACCCAGACCCTCATCAATCTGGCCACACATTCCACTATGGCTGACAATGGGGCTCAGCTCTCTGAATGGCAGATGGCTTGCCTTGGGCTGTCCACGCCAAGCTTCCATTGTTTACCCCCGGGTTTGAAGCAGGGACCTCTCTGCTCCTCCTCCTTCGGCATCAAAAAAGGGACGTTCAGACAACAGGGAGACCAAATGACGCCGACTGAAATCCTCACCATTTTAACTGTTTTGGAACACTACTTACTTTTAAGGGATGTTTTTGGCCATGATGTAAGACAGATAGACCCTATGAAGTGAGCATGTTTCAGCTGGAGCTGCATTAGCATTGGGACAAAAGGTAGTCCATATGGATGAGGCTAGCTCCTGTATTCCCCAGGGGTAAAGGGGGCAGCCTGCATGGAGCCCCAACAGCAGGCGTGTGGTTCCAGACCTCTCACTCTGAACCAGCCACTGAGTCTGTTGTCAGCCCACCATACCAAGCTACTGGTCGAGATAGTAGATAGACATAAACCTACGCATTTACCTTGCAGTGTGATGGAGCGGGCTAATATGTAACATTTATTTTCATCTTCATGTAACAAAACACTGTGATCATATGTCACAGAGTCCTGTTTTAACAGGATGTTGTTTTAGCCATCACAACTGCTTGACACAGGGCAAACCTTCAAACCTCTCATTCTTCAGCATCCCTCACAGTCTCAAAATGGAGGGAAGAGAGATTACCCCGTGCTTTGTGATGTGGGTGGATGGACGTGCTCACAGAAGACAAGGGGAGCAAACAGCTTTGACTAACTACATTCAGCAATTAGCATAAAGCTGCCCCTCTTAAAGAATGCACAACCCCCTTCTAAACTTTTTTTTCTGTCACAGGGTTGACTATTTTTAACACATCTGTGGTGTCCCATGTCTGCGCAAGCCACGGACAGGTCTGTCTACAGAACCCTTTATGATGCTGTGAAAAGACCTATGGGGACCCTTGATAGATAGCCTTCATTTCAATGAAAATGGCGACCCAGAGAATGGAAAGAATGGTGAGCCACCACTCCAGAACACCCCCTGCTCACAGCCCCTAAACCTCCCTTTTAAAAGGCTCCTCTTAAACAGTCTGATACTGAGCCTAATCATGTAGAGAAAAGAAACCATGTCTGACCAAGTTTTATGTTCTCCCTCTAAAGCCCTTTTTTGCATTAAGGCGTCAACAACTTCAAAGAAAATAGTTATGGCGAACAGGAAATGATTATCTAAACTCAAACTATACAATAAACCATTGCCATTTTCAAAGAGTCAACATGTCAAACATAAATGTAAACAAAATGCAGTGAATTACTTTTGAACAATCGAAAATAGCTGATTGCTTAGAAGTGTTACCCAAAAGAAACACCACAAATAATATGTTTTTTTCACTGATCTAGTGCATAATGAAGTAATATGACATAGTAATTTCAGTTCCGGCCTTCATTATTCATAAATGACAGTTGTAATCAGAAATGTATTTCATCCCAATAGAATAGAGACCAAAGAAAACAAAAAGTTAAACAAACCAGCTCTGAAAACAGACCTTTTCCCCAAACACAAAAAAATCCCATGGAACACAGTTTCCCATGGCTACAGTATAATATTGTATAAAATATGTTTTATTACCATTTCACAATCTTTAGGACACGGCTCTATCTGTGACATTCATAAACAAATTAGTGGAAAAAATATGACAAAGAATACATTGTTAGCTATAGTGAAATGACCTTCCCTGACTTACCAAGGAGAAAGAAGCGCCTCTGTGCATGGGATTAGTGGGTCGCTGGGTCTGCAGGATATTTACTAGCTAATGTCAGAGATGGGAGCGTTAATACACAGGACAGTACCAGTATAGGAACACAATAGACAAAAATACTTTTTTTAGACATGGGTTTAGCTATTAATAAACTGACTGCAGCCATGCCATGAATCAAAGGCAACATGGTATCAGAATCACAAACAACTAACACAAGCAATTTTTTTTACATCATTTTATTAATTTTTTAGCACAGTTTGACACCCTGAATCTTCTGGCAGCATCTGAGGTCCTGACAGTTCTACAGTTACAGTGTTTCTCAGATAAATCTCAGGGTCCTGTTCCTCATCTATTAGTCAGGGAAGCTGCTGTTGTGACATCTGGAAGAGAGGCACCCCTAAGTTTGTTTTGTCGGCTGGAATCAAGCAGAATTCATCTTGTCAAAACAAGAGGACATCCTTTTCAAATCCAAGATTTAATAACATAATTTCAAATTTCACCTGCAGTAGCATTATGTTCCCGTTTACAGCTTGATTTCTTATCTCATCTTGGCAATATCTCATGAAAAACAAGAGCCCTAAAGAAATGCATTGATGTAAAAAGTGTTCCTTTTTACATCAATGCATTGATGTAAAAATTCCTAAGTGATGCCGAGGGCTCCCGAAAGTGTACTGTTATAGTGCGGGGGCAAAGATATCCCCTCTGCATTGTCCATTTGCCGGAGAGACCTCCCTTAAATCTGAATGGACAGCTCTGAACTCACACAATGAGCAGCATTGTTTCTCTATGAAAGGAGAGCATGTGCTTTGCTAATGCCGCACTTGCATCGGCCAACCTCCGGGACAACTTCTACATTCAGCCTTTGATTAAGGAGCCCAGTTAGCCATGGATGACTTCCTCCAAGGTGCCCGGAGGTTGTGGGAAAGGGCCAGTAAGCGAGTGCAGCCTGGCCTGCTGAATGGCTCTGTGGAGGTTCATGATACCAGGGTGCCTCCATCTGAAGCACTGGAGTGAGATCACATGACAGCCCCAGTCACAACTTGAGGGGACAAAACAAAAGTCATGGTGTGTGAGTGTGTGTGTGCGCGCGTGTGTGTGCATGTGTTTTTCTTGCCTCAGGAATAGAGATTCAGCAATCATTCCCTCCCCACGTCATTACGTCACAAGCGCGCAGATGTTCGATGAAAAGAGCAAAAGAGAGAGACAGGTGGAACTCTCTCTCCCTGTCTTTTCGTGTGCAGCTGACTGCATTCATTCTACAAACCACAACAAGAACCACAACAGGGTTAGATATTAAACACATGCGTATATGCGGGATTGAGGCCCAAGCTGAAGGTTGGAGACTGGAAGGTGAGGCTGGGGCTGGGGGCTTGGACCCAGGGGCTGGGTACTGAAGCTGGGACCTCAGGCCTGGGCTGGGGTGTTTGTGCCCAGGCCGATCTCATTCCCGTCTGTGGCAGTCAGACGGCCGGGCCACAGACGGCCTCTTGTTTGAACAGTGTGATTAGTGTGGCGCCCGCATGGAGGACTCTGAGCGGTAAGAGGTCGCCGCCTTCTGAAGGAGATTAATAGAAGAGCGCGGCAGGGAGGAGCACCTGCCACTCCTCTCCACAGACTAGCAGAGCACAGCGCCTCATAAAAGGACCCGACATCCCTCCATCTGATCTGTCTCCACTGCTGTCCCCACGCAATGACTTCAGTCTGCCACTCCAGCCAACCCAGCCAACCCAGCCCAAGGCAGCATATGAAATCAGATCACCAGGAGGAATGCCTGTAGACATGCATGCAATGTTGGAGTGTTATAAAAGCAGTTGTCTTTTATAGTGCGCTGTGGTTACTAAAACTGCACAGTAACCGTGAGAAAAGAGTGCTCTCTTGGAGGGCCAGACTGAACGTCAACCTGTCATGTGATCTACATAAACAGGAAACTTGATACTTTCTATCCCATCGTATAATGGACCATATATAATTTGCAGCAGGGTTCTAAACCTAACCTGCTTTTCACTGATGCTCCCCGTGGGAAATCAGAAAGGCTTGTAACCTGCAGTAATGCAACAGTTTCCCACGGAGGCTGCCAGAGTCAAACAAGGCTGAACCTTACAGGGGTTGGCTAGGCAGGATGTGGAACCCCATTGGCTCAGTTTAGTCGTTTTGTATCTATACAAACCCTCTTTATTAATCACACTCATAATAAGTTCCTACTTGCCTCTATGGGGAGACATTCCAGCTTAAATCCCCACTCTACGTGGCACAGTCTGACAGTTAAACAAGGCCTCTTCTAATCCACTTAAAATGAGAGGATCTGCTCAGTTAGACCCAGCCCCAGGTTTAGACAGCAGCTCTGTGGGATGGAGACACGGGGCTTGCTCTTGTGTTCCCCCACTGGAGATCTGGGCCCAGGCCAAGCATGAAGCTCTCAGCAGCAAATAGAGCAGAAGATTCCCCTCAGCTGACCAGGTTGGCTTGTCTGGGGAGCAGAAGGCTGTGTGTGTGTGTGTGTATATGTGTGTGTGTGTGTGTGTGTGTGTGCCTGCGTCTGTGCAGGCCTCATTATAATTCACTGCTGCTGATAGTCAGAAGTCTTTTCCTGGCAGGTGGCTTGCTGTGTGTGGAGCCGACCATGTGGCAACCAGTCACACAGGCCCTGTCTGCAGCTTTGTTTACACCACACAATATCTTCATGTGTTCCTGGAGATTGTCATCTAAATTATAATTAATAATGTCTGCATACAGTCTATACTGTATACATGCATGAGAACCATGCCTTCATACAAAATTTGTTGTGGGGTAATTTTATGATCAATTCAAGTCACTGGGCATCCAGATGTTTAATAGAACTGGTTTCCTTGTATGGCGGTGAGGGTAGATTTAATTTTAGTCATCGCCAGTCAACAGGAAACTGCAGACTTTGCGTCCCATGTCTGTGCCATTATCGTCTTGTCTTTGGTAATTAGCTCGTCCTCTTTGTGCTGTTTGGCCCTGGTTTTCACATGGCAGTAAAGTAATTGAACAAGCTCATAATCACATCTGCTTTACATTGTAGGGGTGTAATTCCACTGGCCTCCCATGGTGCTTTACATGACGTCCTGCTCCCTCTCCAGCCTCCCTGTCTTTTAAACCTTGGGAAACGACAGAGGGATGCTACTCTGCAGAGATCTGATGACTGATGACATGAGGTTACCATTTAGAGACAACTTGTATCTCTGACAAAGACAATAAAATCATAGAGAATGAACAAGGAAAAAAATTCACAACAACATAAACAACATCCATCGGCAACAACAACAGCGACAGCAGAACAATGCATCCACAATACAAAATTGTTTGGAGACAGTTAACCCTTTTCTGAGAGATTCATGAGAATTCTTTGGAGTTTCTTTTTTTTTCTTTTTGTCATGTTAACGTATTACAGGCTTGATTTTAGCGAGTGTGATAGTAATTGACCCTGAAATCCAGGTCCATCTGGTATTGTTCTCTGTGGTGTACGAGGGACATGATGATGTAATGTTATGATGAAGCTTTGTCATGGAGGCCCCAAGTATCAGACACATTAGGCCAGGCCAGGGGCCTCTGTTGACCAGGGAATGTTTACCACAGGCCTTCTCCTCAGGCTCCTCCGTGCCTGAGGGCAGGGAAGTGAGGGGGTCACACAGAGTTGGTCATTTCAAAACATATCAGGTATCAGGCACTCTGAAGTATAAGGCTCTAGGGAGAACTTCTTTTTTTTCGTCTTATTTTTTTTTTTACCTGAGGTTGAATGGAAACTACTGGGAAGATAAGTTTCACTCCCCAACCCGAGAGAGAAAGAGGCTGAGGAGATGGTAGCCTAACTGGGCAGTCTGAGCAAAACCACATCATTGTCATAACATGAGCTGTTAATACTAAACCAATATATCTGTAATTGCTACCATTTCCCCAAGAGATTGAAATGATTCACACAATGGACACGACACCCACATAACACGCCCTGACTGACATCAGCAG
Organism: Osmerus eperlanus; assembly: GCF_963692335.1. Lineage (NCBI taxonomy): Eukaryota > Metazoa > Chordata > Actinopteri > Osmeriformes > Osmeridae > Osmerus > Osmerus eperlanus. The sequence continues at coordinate 4,230,603 of NC_085019.1, forward strand.
TTTCCCATCGGACTCTCTCCCAGCTCAGCATTCTGAGTAGTCCCGTGAGATTCTCACACATTGGTGTGCCCTGTCATTTGCACTGTATCAGTTCCCAGGGCTCCATTCTTGCACCATAATACACCGGCAGATCAGGTCCCTGCAACTCTCCAGACTCCACATTACAAGCACAATGAACACCCTATAACACTAGTGAGAGCATGGAAAAAAAACATCAATTGCAAAAGCTTACACCACATCCTAAACATCCATTATTCAATGCAAAGTGCAATTCATCTGAAGGCAGTTACATTGACCGCGTCCATCTTGTCTATCAACCACATCACTTCGAGACGGGTAGACCTCACTCCTCCCAAAGGAACATGTCAATCATCGGAAGTTCCCAGGACGACATGGAGTTAGACAAAGGAGAAGTTATGGGAAGCGTTAGGCTCAAAGAGTGGAAGTAGGGCAGGGGCAGAATAAAGGAATCTGTTATGCAAATGGAGAAGCAGACTCCACAGTTGTGGGAGAGGAGAAGAGAGAGAGACACTAATTATCACTGTGAATGAAAACAGTGACCACTTTAAACAGGACATTACCCCCACCCATGATGTCATCTCCAGTTTCCTGTTTTCAATCGAGATCTGTTGTTCAGAAGTGGCAAGGACTTTGAAATGACATGGAATAATTATCCGAATGAATGTTTTTTCTGAACAGATGAAAAGCAAGAAGTCCCTATGGCTACAGTTTCATTAAGCCACTTCTGCTTTATGTTTATGACATTAAAGATATTGCAGTGTGGTTAAACTGGGCTCGTACATGCCAACTAAATTCCACTGCAGCAAGGCACCACAAAATCACAACACACAGTGCTTGCTGGCTGTAAAACATCAGAGAGAGAAGACCCGACCCCAATGAGGGAAAACAAACCGCCGCTCAAAACCAAAGAAACGAAAACTCCAAACATCCCCTTTGTCCAAAAATGTAACTGCTGACTCTAGTTCCCCAAAGGCATGCATCGGGCTGTCTGGAGGAGAATAGACTTGATGACCGAAGACAGTAATGTCTAAGAACTGAATGGAATCCAGTCGTCACAAAGACACGTTTCATTATTCAAGGAATCCCCTGTTGTGTTTCTCAACAAGGTAGTATGGGAACAAAAGACAGGTTGAAGAATGGCCATTCATTCTAACAGAGAGCTCTTGTCTCCAGACCCTGCTATTTGCAGCACTCACCCAGTTAAATCTCACATTACTGACTCTCCACCCGTGTGACTAACTAGGAATCAGGACGGTCAACAGTTATCACAAGTGCTCATGTTTACGGATAAACAGAATACATCAACACAAACAATATGAATTCAAACATAACTGGATAATGTTAGCCTCTCTCCATTGTGTTCATCACACTTCCAAATGACTTCCAACAGGTCTGCTATGAGTCATCTAACTGGAGGCTAACGTATTTGAATATTTCCAGTCATGGTACTTTGGCTCTGCCTCAGATTTCTCACATTTTGACAGTTGTTACTTACAGAGCAAGGGAATCTCCGAAAATAGCAAAACAACAAAACATTTAATTCTAGGGAAACTCCAGCCCTCTCTTAATTACAACGAGCCACACTAGGTGTTGAGGGCCACAAACAGACAGACAGTATTTTTTCCAGGCCTAATGGAAAAGTATAGTGGGCTCAACATGCCAGGCAAGCCAGTGTGGAACATGACGCCATGCACTGTAGCTAGCATCTACAAATGGCAACCACTGATGATAAATACAACAACCAAATTTGTATCTGTAATTTTTTCGAAATGACTGTGCATTCGAATAAACGTTTGATAGGAACACAGTTTTATTGCATGAACATAACTGTTACATCCTGTCTGCCATGCAAGGGGTTGCAATGGAAAAGAGAGAAAGATGAAGAGAAAATTAAAAAAAAACTCCAAAGTAATCCAACAAGCCTGTATTAATTCACAAGTGTTTGACTGCAGAAGTTTACATTGCTATATGTGATATGTTGTGAGTATTATGTCGGCTCACAAAAGTGTCTGTTTCTCAGTGTGGGCTGCTCTGTGTGGGCTTGAGAAACAGAGGATCAGAGAGGGGCAGGGGGAGAAGCTATTGGCTCTGTTTATCCTCCCAGCATGGACACACAAGCTCTGATAGGATTACAGGTCACACCAGAAGTGAGAGCCAGGGGACTGGCGGGTCTTTAGAAGTGGGTCTCAGTTTCCCTGCTCTCTGTGCAACATTAGAGGATGCTCTCTGCAGGATTATGTCTGCAGAATGGGAATACAAATAAACAGAGTATGTTTTTCTATATCGACCCTCCGTCCGTAGATAAGGTTTCCACATGTTTGAATTAAACTTCTCAACTAGGGGAAAAATAAGCTGAAGTAAGCCATAAATTAGCAACACTGTGTGGGTGGTGGAGGTGGAGGTGGGGGGGGATTGAGAGTGACCGAGATAGAGTGAGAGATTGAGAGAAAAAGAGAGAGAGAGACAAGTAACTGATTACATTTGAGAATCTTAGATGCAGATACTGCAATATATTATCCCATGTTCCCTGCCTATTGGGAACACATCCAAGAACAGATGCATCACCAAGTTTCAGGAGACTCAAGAGTTTTTATCAGGTACAGATGCTTCCTGTGTCTGCAACCCATAACTGATGTTTATGCGTATTTGAACACATTGATTCCAGTTTCAGCTGTGAGTGCTTAAGATTTCAGCACAGTTTATAGAAAGGTTTGTATATCTCTGTGGTGTGTATATGATGTACTATGAACCAATATTCTGGACAGAACAGCAACAATATCTTTTTCAAACGGAAAACCCCCCAAAAAAACACACCCGCAGACTTGCCATCCTGTATGGACGTGATTACCCATACGAGTCCTGGAACAGACAGGAGTACTTTACCTCGTTATTGTGCATCAGTCAAACAGTGAGACCTATAAATAGCATCCCTTTAATCATAGCCAGCTCTCTGAGGGCCCCAGGCCCGCTCAGATCCTCAGAGATGTTGACAAGCCCACGGTGAAATCAAGCTCTGCTGCGTATTGGATGGTCTGTGGGTCCTCCACTGAGGAAGTGGGATCCTTAGAAGAAAGGGGATTTCATTTCACAGGAATTCAGCGGTAACATCGTTAGGGCGGCCTGTGACGAGGAGGCGGTGCAGGGTCGTTTTAAGTGGGAAAGAAGGTTATTTTCTCTTCCTTTTGTTGCCGTCAGTGGTGGGAAGACAGGAGTGAAAGAGGCTTTAGAAGAAATACATTTAGTTTGTATATTTCACCCGTCTTAACAACCGACATTGTTCCAGCAGTCCAAGGAGTGGTCTGAACCAAAAACCTTTCAGAGGTGAGACGAATCCCCTTGCAGAGGGCAGGAGAAAGAGCCTGTTGATCCCAGGAGAGAAGGGGCCAAGGAGCCAACCCCCTCGACCTGGTTTCTTATACTGGTTTTGGCTGCCTTTTTCTGGGTAGTTTCAAAAGATGCACAATAGGCCTTGTCTATATGAACAATACTAAGTTAACAGACAACTTCGCTGTTGCATGCCTGTGTTTTATGACCAGAAGTCAGTTTCTGAGTATTCTTTTGCCCCAGGAGTTATATTTCCAAAGGGTTTACATACTCGCTGTGATAAAATTACTATTGCTATTTGCTATTGTTGTACATACTGATGTTCATCTCCAGCAATGGCACAATAAACATCAAATTACATGATGTGTGTTTTGATGATAAAGTTTGTATCAAAACACAGGCTATGGGCTGCGACCAGTAAGCCCTCCAGCAGTGGGGTATTTGGGAGTGGACTTGGTATTCAGACCTGCTGTCTCAGCCAGCTGCATGGTGACCTGCTGGAACTCACGTCATGCCCGGGTCAGGAACTCGTCACCAGAAGGCCCATAGCTGTAAGAAACTGAATTTGAATAACAAGTGCTGAGGAATGGCCAACTGTTTAAAGCACTTCTCAAGGTCAATGTAGAAGAATAGAGTATAACAATAGAGAGCCTTTACTCATATTTTATTATTCTTTTCTTGTATACAGTCTACAACCAAACTGAAATTATTCAGCAACTTGCACATGTTTACTTTTCTGGTAAAATAAAGGATAATACTTCCATTAACTATTGTGTCCTGATGTGGACTGTACCTCTGCAAATCTCCACAAACAAGCTGCCACATTAGTTTGACTGCAAACATTTAGCCAGGTGCACAGCGACTATATTTACCTGCTTCGCCGTTTTATAAGTAAATATGTTTAGTCTTTTTTATCTATGGAAGCACTGACTGCTTGCTGATAAGACATTCAAGGCCTATCCTTAATCTCAAATATTTTAACACAAACACACACATACGCGCGCAGACACGCACACACACTCACACACACACGCACACACACACACACACACACACACAGTTTAAGCGCACGCACAGAACCCCACACAATCAAGGGCGTTCCTCCGATTAAATCCCGCCCATGTTCGACATAAACAGAGTCTGTGAAGCAAAAGCCCGCCCCTGAGGCGTGGCCTGAGTTGGGAGAGGTTATAAATAAGTCTGTCGTCAATTGTTGCCGTACTATTCAGAAATGCAGACCAACGGGATCACTATTTAACTATTAGTTCAGTTTTCAAATATCATATGGACTTGTGATTTTTTTTAAATTATATTCATACCAATATATATGGTAGTTATTATCTTTTAATCATGTTGAAAAGTTATGGGAAGAAAACGGCTATCCCTTTAGCAAGTGCAGGTTTCATGTGCCTGCTGTTGGTCCTGGTTGCCGCGCAGCACCACAGAGTTCAGGTGAATGATGAGCCAGATTTGAAAGAGATTGGGACGCGCTCACTCCAAAGTCTTGACAGTTTTGCTACGGAGTCAGACGTAGTCCAAGAGGATGAGAATCACGACAAGACTGATTCACAGGCAAAGAAAGGATTCTCCGCGTACTTTTCCAAGTTATCTCGTGGACGGAGAGAAGCGGAGAATCCTACATCCTCAGCTGGTTCAGCGACAGACGCAACTCCCGCTGAGGACATCAGCGCAGAAGACATCTTCATTGCTGTCAAGACTACAAAGAAGTTTCACCAGTCTCGACTGAACCTTCTCCTGGATACTTGGGTCTCCAGAAACGTGCAGCAGGTGAGCAAAACGACGTTTTTGACCAAGTGCAATTTACATGACACACAACTGACTTAGAGAGGGGTCATGGTAACATTATGGGACAACAATGGCCACTTTCCTATTATGCATTCATACATGTAACGCCATAACTCAAAATAAATATGAAAAGGAAGTAATTAGATGAATATGATCACTCCAACAAGGACAAGTCTAGAAAGTCTATAAGGCTCCAGGTGTTGCTAGTCGGTTCTTGTTGGCCCAGGTTGCCCAGTCCACATGCTGATGATACCTGGTTGCTATGTGACACATAGTTCCCCGAATGACAGTCTGTCTCGATGATGTTTCTTAGACCCTGTCACTTTTTATTTGGCCTTGAGTGATGCTCCTGCGAACCCAAGGAGTAGTTCTAGGGCTCGACCCCCCCTCCCCCCCCCCCACCCCTGTCTCCATTATCCCCCTCTTTTGGGTGTCCCTGTGAATGCCTGGGTGCAATGGATGCCTCCCAGCAGCGGCTCCAGTGCTGTCCCCCTTCCAGGGCTAACAAAGCGTCTTTCTGAAGGGCGAAGAAAGGCTTTCTCAGCCCCTTGTCTCCCTCTCGCCATGGGAACGTGGGAGCCGAGTCTGGGTCAAGCCAGCCAAGGATGGGAAAAACGGGGGCTTCGTTAAGGGGATGTCTGGGACAAAGGGGTGCATCTATAGGGAAGTTTGCGCCGGGAGTAGCACGCTGAGTATGAAAATGCAGCCTTGAGAACCAAGCTCTTTTACCCTGCGCACAAAAGCACTCAGGGACATAGTCAAGAGGAAACAGACGCTAGTCAAAGTGATTTTAATCCAGCATCCAGAGTTGTCACGCATAGTTTTCCCAAAGTCAGTTAAATTTGCCTCGGGCATAATCACACTTTCTTTAGCCGCATTTCTTTGTGGTTCCAGATTCCATCCACTGTTCTCTTGGTTTGGAATTGGCTGTGTGTAGTCAAGAGCAACAGGCTATCCTTTCGCTGTATAAGGAGGAGGTGGGGTGAGTTTAGTTGCTACTCGAATACTGCTCCAAGCATATGACAATGGTCAGCATTAGTTTGTCTCACATGATAAGATGTGACCCCCCCCCCCCCCCCCCCCGCGCCTCTTCCACACACACAAACACACACCGTCACTTTAAGTTCATACTCCAGACAGGCTCTGATGTTCATCTTTGGAGCAGCAGTGTACATGGTCATTGGTGGTGCCTACTGTAGTGGATGAAATAAGTTAACCCGTCCCTGAGAGTTAACAGCAGGGCTTAGGCAGGCAGCTGGTGGGAGACTGGGCAGGCATAATGGATAGGCTGAGCCCACAATACAAGAGGGAGTTCCTGGGGGAAGGCTGCCAGGTGGTCAGGAGTTTGGGGAACAAAGGATGGCCCTAATGCCCGTCATACGAAGCTCTACATTCCCACCATGTACATGTGGACTTGCTCTGTTCTATGGTTGGATTCACTGATTTAGCTGACGAACACCTGTGTATCGTAGATTATGCTTGTATCTCGGGTGATGGTAACCATTAGACCTAAAGCACTTTTTAAAATCTTCATCCTATGAAGGTAAAATGAGACTTGTGACTGCTGTGCATTTCAGGACCCGGTTAAAACAGACTATCTTGTTTATTCTTATCCAGCTGAGATGTGACTGAGTACTGTTTTCACAGAGTAGTTGCTGTTTACACACTGACAGAAGACCTAATCTGTAATTACTGTGTTGAACCAAATATAGTACCCTTTTCTGGTAAATGAAGCGCCATAGAATCAATCTGATTATTATGTACATCACAAGAATAAACACAATTATTTTATCATCTAAGAATCTGCAAAAAACGTGGAAAAATGACAGGAAGTTAATGAACTGTTTATGAGTTTTTGGTGTTTGATTTAGTACTTTTCTATTGTGTGCTCTTGTCTACAGCGTGTTACTATAGAAGTATTGTTCATATACTATATCCTAGTTTCCGCTGTGTCACCATATTTCCCCCCTGAAACAATGTAGCTTCCTCCTGTGGGTAGGTTTCCAAACAATGAGTGGACTAAATCATGCCCCTGCAGTATGGCACTCTGAGACTACAAGTTACTTTATACAGATAAATCCTGGTAAACTGCACATAACCCTGTTCATCAGCACTTGAACTGACTTGAGTCGTATCCAGACAGCTGCTGATAACAGCTTTGTTGTGCGGTGTCCATTCCGTCCTTAATGGAGATTACATTCATTATCCACTGGACCCACAATGAGAGCATCTGCAAGACTGGCAGTTGGAGAAAGACTTGGCTCCACATTAGAGTTCATGGAGTCTGTGTTCTTTTGGTCAGAGAGAGGGACAGTACTGGTCAGTAGGTGGTCTGGTGTCCCATACTCTAACCCCCAGTGTCACTGAGCTGAGCTCAGTGAGAAGGGAGAGAGTGAGATGGTGTGTGTGCGTGCGCGCGCGTGTGTGTGTGTGTGCGTGCGTGTGCTTGGGTGGGAGCAGGCTAGGCGGTGGGCGGTTGTTGACTGAGGGAGGGGAGCACTGTGCCCTTCCTTCCCGGGGAGCTGGAGACAGCCAGCCAGGCACCACGCTCTGCTGTGCTCCACTCTGAGAGAGGACTGTGCCAGGCCCTCCTGCGGTGGGGAGAGCACTCTCCCCCTCATCCTCCTCACACCCCTCACATCGCTCACACCACCGCTGACCTTTCCAAACTGGGCCTCGGACAGACGGCATTGAAATATCATCTCTTCTCCTCGACAGCAGACTAGTTGTTTATGACACAGAGATTGAATTAGTATTCCATGTGAGTAACTGCATTCTTTAATGTTTCAGTTAAGTGGGAGAGACAAAGAACAAACGATGTGCCCTCAGAGACTTTCCTTTAGTTAACCGCTGCAGCTGTATGCAAATGACGGCAAACATATTTAGAATTTACCCAGTGGAGACTTTACCCAGCATGAAAACACACAGCATTGTTCAGTAGAAGAGGGGCCAGGCGGAGTACGAGGGGGGAGGAGAGAGAGTGAAGGGGTAGGGGGTGAAGTGGGGGTGAATGACCACACACAGATTTGGATTTACCAATCAGCAGTGTGAACACCCCTCCCCCCCTCCCCCTCCTGCCCCCCCCCCCCCCCCACTCTCCTGCCCTCCTTTCTGTCAGTGCCCGGGCTGGAGGCCCTGGCAGCTGCCGTAGTGATTAGGCTGTCCATTCAGCGAGGTTTAAAGCAAACAGCGCCAGACTCTGATCTCCTCCACAGTGCAACCACTACTCTTTCTTAAACAAACACAGACCCAGGGCCCTGTACATTGTACCACATCTGCTCGGAGTTTGTTCCGCTAACCTATCAGACTGGCCTTGGCGAGCAGCGGAGGGGAGAGCGGGGCAGCGTGAAGAAACAAACGTCTTTGTGCTTTCCTCCCGGCATGAACACGGGCGGCCGTTCAGATACAGATTTTTTTTTAAAAGCCGTTGCGACACATTGGGACAATCAATTACTGGGAGGGTTGGTTTGCCGTCATAAAGTTTCCCCGAGCAAGCTTGTTGGGGGTTGTGAGGGAGGAGTGGGCAGAGGCAGCGTGACCTGGCCTGTTCAAACACGTGGCGTAGATAAGGCGGCGTGGTGCACGGCAGGTGCTGGCTCACCTGAAGTGGAGAGCAAACAGTGTAACGGCAGAACCAATGCCGGGACCAGGGGCTCTTTTCATCAGCATACCTCTGTCTGGGGCTCCCCGCCTAGCACCTGCTCAGCCTCACCTGCCAGACAGGAGCTTCTAATCCAAACCTGCTCTTTAAAGTGTGCCACTGGGGACACCTTTTGTTGTTACACAAAACAAGAGCCTGCAGGGTTTCAGTTGAGCTTGACAGCTGAAACGCTTGTTGATGCTGTCCTGAAGAAGAAATGAAAGAAGGCTCAGAAGCTCTTGTTGATGGTCCACATGCCTATAACATTAACAGTTATCTAGAACTGTGCTTAAGCAAGGGGGGGCAGGTTGAGGGGGGGGGGGAGGGTCGGGGTGCCTGGTGGGAGGGGTGGGAGGAGGGGGCGGGGGTTTAGTCTGCCTCCTTCTTTGTTCTATGTCTAGGATGCTTTGGAGGGCCACACAGTTGCCATGGAGAGGGTGAAAACAGGGACAAGAGGTCTTTTTCAGAGCAGGGCTTGTTTAACCCACTGTGTTTTCCACTGCATAAAAGACTGCTGATGGATGCTAATAACACTGAATTGGATGTTGAGGGAACAAGGACCTCAGACATAGTAGAGAATATTACAAAGAGAGTTTTAGTTTATAGTGTGACCACTTCATCCACTTCATGGATTTTACAACAAAGTGCAAACTCATGCTGTTTTCCTTCCTTTTTGACAGACTTACATCTTCACCGATGGAGAGGATGAAGAGCTAAAGAAGAAAATTGGTGTGTTTAATATTTGAAAGATTTGTTTATTGTAAAAGGTCTAGATTTGAAATGGAGCTAAATCTTATAATCCCCATGGAATTCTCTACTCTGAGCTCCTGGGGTTTGTAGTTCTAGCGGCAGATGGTTTTTAAATTGTGTTGAAGAGATTATTTTCATCCAACACTAGCTAGTAAAGGTAGTCCTTTGTAACTTATCATCTCTTTTCACCGTTGCCACAGGGAGCCATGCCATCAACACCAACTGTTCTGCAGCTCACAGTCGTCAGGCTCTGTCTTGTAAGATGGCCGTGGAGTACGACAAGTTCATAGAGTCTGGGAAAAAGTAAGTGTTTTGCATTTTACGCCGCAATAATAAACATATACATTCATTTCTTCTTCTTTTCGTTTCACTGAAATGTGACAGTTAGTTTCCCATTGCTTTACACAGTCCTTTGCATTTTTATACATTCGTGATATGAATGTATGTTGCTACTTTAGATATTAAGCTATAACAAAATGATTGTCTTTCTAGGTGGTTCTGTCATGTGGATGATGACAACTATGTGAACGTTCGGGCCCTGGTGAAGCTGCTGTCACAGTACCCACACACCCAGGATATGTACATCGGCAAGCCCAGCTTGGACAGGCCCATTGAGGCCACGGAAAGGCTGGGGGAAAACAAGATGGTGTGTGGATAAAGCCCCTTGCGCGTGGTCTTCTCTAAACTTGTCACAGATGTCCTTTAAGATGTATCCACTGAGTCAATGACAATATCCTAACATGGTCTTCATTTTTTTTCTTTCTTTCAGAGACCCGTCAATTTCTGGTTCGCTACTGGAGGAGCTGGCTTCTGTGTGAGTCGGGGCCTGGCTTTGAAGATGAGCCCTTGGGCGAGGTAAGATAACAAACTTGTAAATCTGCTACAATAATCATTAAAAAAAGCCCTGGCGTGTTAGACATTGACCATGCGCTCTCATGTCCTCAGTGGCGGTCACTTCATGAACACTGCAGAGAAGATCCGTCTGCCGGACGATTGCACCATCGGCTACATCATCGAGTCGGTGCTGGGGGTTCCTCTCACCCGCAGTAGCCTGTTCCACTCGCACCTCGAGAACCTACAACAGGTGTCCAAAACGGAACTTCACAAACAGGTGTGTGTGTGTGTGTGTTTGTAGATGTGTGTGTGTCTCCTTGACCTTACTTCAAGAAGCATCGTCGTTTTTTTTTTACCGCTGGTGCTAAATTGCTTTTTCTGCTCTCACTTTCAGATTACATTAAGTTATGGAATGTTTGAGAACAAAAGGAACATCATTAATATGAAAGGGGCATTTCCTGTCGAGGAGGACCCATCAAGGTGAGAGATTACATAATTTTACAGGATCACAATGGCACTCCAGAGTATGGAACAGTGTATAGCTTGATAGCAAAAACTTTTCCAACAGCAAATCTGACCTTTCTTCTTCTTCTTCTTCTTCTTCTTCTTCTCTGTTTTCTTTCAGGTTTAAGTCAGTGCACTGTTTGCTGTACCCTGACACTCCCTGGTGCCCCCCCCAGGTTGCCTACTAGGGTGACCGGCTCCTTTCGTATCCTCGTCCCCATTATGCCTCGGTATCTGAAAGGCTCATGGGGACCATTGTTTGGTATTAGACCGTCGCGCCACTGTGTTGTTGCTGCAGTGGCACACGGCCTTTTCTAGTTTTACTGGGCTGCTGTGCGGCCCGCTTTGGGACACTTCCTTCCTGTCTGGTGCCTGAGCTTCCTGTCCCGTCATAGGGACTGAGGAGCCAGCCACTCAGAGGGAAGGAGCTTTCAGCATTGAGCTTTGCAGGCAATCAGTTGTGCTTTGTGTTGTAAATGTTGCTTGTAAATGTATTTGCAATTCTCATAGAATGTACACTTATATATCAAGCCTTTTGCCAGCTTTACACAAATGATTAGAATTGTATGATTGATTGTTGGTTCTTTTTGTTCAATTTCTTTTTTTAGAGTCTTGAAAGCCATGCAGGATTTTATAGACTGTATGAGTAAACACACACGTTCAGGATTGTAGAGATTGGGGAGTAATATTTTCTGATTTGTGTTGTATTTTTTGTATTTTTTTTATTCCTTTTGATTTTTTCCTTAAAAGACTCCGGACAAAATTATCAATATGAAGATATTAATGTGCTTTTCGTTATGGTTATGTCAGTGTTATTACTACTATGATTTGAGCTGGCAGTTGGTTTACCGAATGTACCCTCAGGTCAGGTTATCTAACCTGAAGTATATCGGGATTAAGCACTTTTCCCTTTTTGATAGTTTAAATGAGTGATATGACAGATTTTATGACCACTGATATGTTTCACAGCTGTGTCCATGCCAACTGATGTAACAATATAACCCCCCAAAAATGTCAATATCTCTAGATGTAATTGTATTTAAAAACATTCCTTGCATTTGATACAATCAGGGAAATTAATATATAGTGGAGATATTGAATTAATGTTACAATCAAATGCTGATTTGCATGAAGATACAATTGTTCTTTTTTTTTTGCACAGCTGGGTTTCAAATAAGCTGTCCCTTGCTCTGGTAAAGTAGTTCAATGATCTGCAACCATTTAGACCTCCTCCACCTTGACTGATCACCAACAGAACCAATAGAGTATGCCTTATTTAGAACCGCAAGTGTCAATTGACTCATCTCCTTGCAGTAGACGCTACAGTGTAAATGGTTGCTTTGTTGAGCACTTTAGCAGAGCAAGAGCAGTGTTTTCACAGAGAGGCGTTACCTCTCTGTTTCTGTCCCATATTGGGTACAACTGTATATCTCTATTGTAAAGCAGTATTTCTGTACTGTGCTGTTGTTAAAATGCTGTCTTGGTATAACGATGTTTAGAATGTAAAAAAGATGCACGTCCCCTTGTGGTTTATACATGCTTTTGATGACCTGGACATGATTTTGTACTCGATTTAACTGTTCTAATTGCTGTAATTTATCCTCCAGTATCTGGATGGTTTTAATAGTCTATTCAAATATTTGCTTCTCAGGAATTATGTTCTATTCCTGATATTATCATCACAGGAAACACTGTGGTGCCCCAACTTCAGCTTTGAATAAAGTTGCATAACCACTGAGAAACATCCTTTTTGTATTTTTTGTAATATCATTCATTTGGTATGATAATCTTAGATTGCAGTTAATTTACCACAAGATCATGGTTGACATGGGATAGGTGAACATAATCCTATTTACATAAACACTGACATTATGGCCATTTTACAGTAGATTGGTATCCCACAGAACACTATGCATCACATTCAACATCAGTGTGAAGAGAAGGGGTTAAATAGAAATGCTAATGCCCAAACACTTGTGTCCATTTCTCTCCTCCTGCTTTCAACAGTGCATTTTGGCATACACAGTTTTCCACATGAGGCAGGCTGAGATATTGGCCTGGCTCCAGGAGCTAAATTGTAATGCTAATAGCGCACACTTAAAAGCGTCAGCTCAGTCAGACTGTATTTATTATTCTACAACATTTGGTATGGGAAAGGACATTGTTGCAATAGCAAATCGTTAGAGAAAATAAATAGTCAGGAACCACAGCATGCAACAGAAATAGCTTGTGTAACAATCCTCATTCAATTGAAGTTGTTATCTCTATGTGACATGTCATTAGTTTGACGGAAATGCCTACCCCTCCACACCCACACTCTTACACACACTAACAAACATGGGACCTGTGGAAGATGATATAGGCTATACTGTATGTGCTATAGACCATAATACTGCACTTGAGTTTGGTCCTATCTGAGATACTAGGCCCAGTCATCCACAACATCTGTCTCTCTGACAGTTAAATCCTAGACTCGTCTGGAGTGAGTCACAGACAAGTCCAAGCCAGATTAGATCTCATTACCCAACACACTCATGGTTTATTATGCATGTGAAACCTTTGTTGTCCATGAGAAGAGATCAAAGTGGTCTTGATCCTAATGTATCAATGGTGTGATGTGGGTACATCCGTGTCTTACCACATAATTGTACAAGAGTTTATATACTTAAAACCTTGTATTCGTTTTCCCATGGGTGCAGTGCCAAAGAGGAATACTGTTCTTCTTCTGGTGTGCAGGTTGAGTAAAAAAGGAGACCGCTACACCATCAGTCATTGGTGACATGGATTAGGTTTCCATTTGGATTGTTTGAACAGGTCTGCGTAACATTTCCCATCCATTTCAAGTTTGTAGAAAGATTTTGGAGGCAAGTTGCCATGTCTCTGCACATGCCACAACATAACAGGACAGAAAAAGGTTATGATGACTGATGTGAGTGTTTCAGACTAAACTTCAGGCACATTGCTGACTGTAACTTTTCCCACAACATCTTACCAGTCAAAAACTATGATTATGGTTTGTGGTTTCAATGTTTTTTCTACTAATTTGTTTCAGCTGCTAAGAAGCTTCAGTGACAGTCCCCCAGCTCAGATAATCAGCCTCCCACACAAATCTTATCGAAATGAACTTTGAATTACGAGAGGAAAGAGTAACAGGACAGAAGAGAGAAAATGTGCAGCAGGTGACAGATAACAGTCAAACATCTAACTGGTGAGATGGTTATCAGTTAGCAACAACAGGATGCCACACCACGTAAACCGCCCTGTGTCACTATCTCCAGACAGCAGCAGGACATGTTGTAGTATAAACTGCAGGGGGCTGCTGTGTGTCTAATGACCAACTAGAACCAAAATGTTTCAAATGTGACGATCACCATCCTTTTTTTCACACCGTTGCCAGTATTTGATTCCAGCTGTCTACGGAATGACCATTCTTACCAGACTTGTGGTAATATATAATGAAGTATCTTGCTTGCCACCCTTTTAATGACAGTCAGCAGTACAAACTCCTATGAAGCTGACATAAATTCATGAGTACTTTAAACACACACATAGTTGAAGCTTTTATATTTGTTTTGACTGGTTCTCCTCCACTTCAGAGGGACAAGAGAGTGCATGTTTAGTAGTTTCCCAGACAGTCCTTCCTGTCTTTATACACGCGGTAAGATCCTACTTGAGGATGTGTATGATAGGGCCACCAAAACATAAACATTGAGTCATGCTAAAAGAGTTCATGAATCAACTAAATAGAAATCATATGAAATATATACACATTTCTTCCAAAGGCAATTTTAAGGCACAAATTGTAACAAGAACCTCCAGTTGTTTTTATCTGGTAGGCCATTGTTTCCATTTGCTGATGAAACTACCAGGCCATAGAAAGGGTTTCCATGCTGTCACAGACAAAGGAAACTCTTCTGATTGGTGATGTACCAGGTCTGTGTCCTGCTGATAAGAAAAACCAACATCGAGGTGTTTCTTCGTCCACCTCACTTCACACTGCTAGCTCAAACGTGTCACATTCCACACTGGAACTAGAATAGGTGCTTCCTGACCAATCTTAGGCCCTGAAAATCCTGAATGGAGCTCTGTGTCTGACTATGTATCTGTAACACGATGATGCTCTGCTGAAGGAATGCGTGGAGCAGGAAGAGGGGTGGTGGGGATTAAGAGACTTTCAATGATGATGAATCCCGGCACAATCTGGTGAGGTATGGCCGGCTCCCAACGAGGACCGATTGCCAGAGACAAACATTCCACAGAGCGCCGGGGGATTACAGAGATGGCGGTGACTTGCACACTGTCACTATGGCTCTCCTTGCCATATCAGCCAGTCTTCAATTAACAGGCCATGTTGTCTGTGGGATTAGCAGCGGCGAGACAATCCTGCAGCCCCAGTGGGAGCTTTCACAGCAACTGGCTGAAACTCCTAATCCTCAACATGTGCTCTAAAGGGGTTGAGAAGAGAGAGTTTACCATAATCCAGGTATCATATATCGGAACAATAAAGACTTGAACTTCAGTGTTACCATATTTGCTCAGGCTTTGTCCTGGCTTTTAGGTCTCTCGTCTTAGAGAAGTGCCACCGTGAGTTTGAGGACCAGCCCAGTTCATTTAAACTGAACATGTCTCTTCAACTTCTATGATTTCGCAGCCCTGCTCCGCTAACACCTTCAGAGTTAGTTTGTGTATTTGCATGTGGTCTTATTCATCCTCTCAGTGTCTTCTTCCACCATATGCTGCTGGTGTTGCATGGCCCCTGAATAACAGGCCCAGTTACAGTACAGATCGGTATCTGGATGCTATCGTTGCTGTAGGGTTCATATGCCATGACCTATCGGTCGTGAGGATTTATGGGAGAGGAAAACCTTTCGACAGCAGTCCTGGATGGCCTATGGTGCTAACGTGCACAAAACAGGCTCCAGATAAACATATTTCCATAAAAAAAAGAAGAAGATGTTTTTGCAAGTGAAATGCAAGTGAGACATAAGTCAGTTCATGGGATGCAAAGCATATGCAAATAATGGCTTTTTTGGCCTCACTTTTGCCAGTCCATAGATGTTGATCCACAACACAGGTGTTGTATTTGATTGACAGTCAGTTCAAAACCCATGCAAATCTCTTGGCAATGACGCGTCATCATATGCGCATGAAAATATAAATACCTCGCCCAATTCAGTTTAACCTAGTACATTGATTTATACCAGTTACCATTTAAGTGGTCGCTGTTACTGTACATGTGCAATGTTGAAACATTGTATTGTGTTTCGAAATGCCTCTTTGAGTTCTACCTTTCACGCTGTTACCATGGAGGTGGTGAGCAACCAGTGGATCATTACATTGGGTTGCCAAGGATGTAAGAAGCCCCTGACTGGAGCAAAGAAAAGGGATACGCTTTCTATCATTGTGAAAAGTCTGAATAGTGCAGGCAGGAACTGTGGGAGGAGGGGGGGGGGCTCTGGAGAAGTTAACAGCCCCACATCAATGTGGATGCCTATTCTGAAATGACTGGTTTTCGACACAACCATGAAGTAAAAAAGAAAAAAGAAAATAGGTGAGGGAGGGGGCAACAGGCCAGCCTCACCAATCCTCAATGGGTGTGTGCTCCCCCTGACTGGTGTGAGTTAAGGAGCTGGCGGGGAGTGAATCACAGACACACACACCCAGGATACAGCTGCCTCTCCTTTGAGCCCTACCACAAAGGAGACAAGCTACATGGCCTGTCTCCTTGACACTCCTCCCCCCCCCCCTTCTCCGCCCCCCCCTTCCCCCCCCCCTCCCCCACAAAAGGCCCGCAGCACAATGTGCCTGGCAGGAGTCTCCAAAGGCCTGGAAAACAATGACGACCGCAGGCCTGCGTTCACTGCTCACTTCGAGAAATCAGTCACCACGCGCTGACGGACTGAACGAAAGATAAGAGGAGCCACGGTGTCAGCGAACGCCGACATTGATTTGCCGCTTCCCTCACTTTTCATGCGTCAAGCGAGAAGAAACCTCCACCGCCGGGTCTTCTGTTCTCCTGTCATGCAGCTGCTTAGAATTCAAGAGAGAATCCAGGGTTAGCGTCCTCCAAGGCCCGGCCGTGGCACCAGGGCCTGGCAGCGTGCCCAGCCAGACTCAGGAAGTGTCTGCTGGGGGTCAGAGGGCCCTGGCACCGTCTCACCCGGCTATTCAGCCTTCCACCTCAAAGAATTAGCGATGCATTCCTTCAGATCAAGAATGGGGAGTAATTCATTTCCTCAGGAGTAAAACTGTGAAATTGTATTAGCACCCTGTTTTGTGGAATACATGTCCGGTCCATTTATAAAAACCTGTCTGTCTCATTGGATGAAACAGGACTAGTAGTTTAACTATAACTGAGGAGACCAGATCAACTGGGTGGATCTAAAATGGTGTATTCATTGGTCTAGATGTTATGTGGTTATAATGGAATGGCATACCATACTGTATGAATCCACAGCTATGTTGTGCAGAGGGAGACAGGGTCATGCTCCAACCCTTCCTTCCAATTCCCTTGAGCAGACGGCCAGTCTTGACGGCAGCAGCTGGCCAGCGGTCCACAGGAACGAGACAATATGAGACTTCTGGCCTGATGGTGACACTGACCTTTCTCCTGCAGTGAACCGAGTGAGGTCAAACACAACACAAGCTTTCTCCTCCAGAACACATCCTAGACTAAGGTCCTAGCAGACTTAAAACAAAAGGAATTTTTGGTAAAAGTATATGTAAAAATGTACAATTTCAAAATCTCATGTTCAAAAATGCTGTCAGTCATATATAGTTACACATCCCTGATGACCGCATAGATACGAGCAGCGTGCAGTGCAGAGCGGTGTAGCTGTGCTGCTACCTAGTGTTCCTCAGCAGCAAATCAGCAAACTGTGCAGCCTGCTTGTTGAAATACCCCTAAACCCTGTCCACTCTACATACCCCTAAACAGTCATCTCTGAATTAACGACTTCAATGAAAATGTAAGCAAGTTTTCAACAGTTAAAATTGGTTTATTTCAAAACACTGAGTTCAAGCTCAATAAAACCACAGGTTTAACATGTACAATATTTTAGTTTTTGCCAAAAATAATATATATAAAAACAATGAGAAAACCTATAATTAGATTTTTATCAAAACAAAGCAATGAAAGACCAAACTATTTACTTGTATTCACATAAAGTAAACAACATTGTGCTTGCTAGAAAGTCTATAAGCAATAAAAGATGCACTGAAACTTCAAGACAAATCAATATAAATGATTTAAAACGTAAGCGAAATTAAATTGCAATGTGATTGCAAAAGGAAAAGTCAAAAACGCCTTTTGTTTTAGTCTACATTGGTCTTGCATAACAGTATTAACAGAGAAAATATGACTACTAAAAAACAGTAAATTGCATCACTATAATAAATGGTCTTTTACACAGAGCATAAAACATGTATCATAAAAAAAAAATGTTGGGCTCATTTCCTCATTTGATTGCTCAGGCAACCCAGTGCTGTGAACTGTACAAACAGGCCTAAGTGAAGACATTGAAAAAGTAGATCTAGTAAAAGGTATGGTGTTGTGTTTGATTATTGGCACAGTCTGAAAACACACCTCTCGTACGGATCACGAAACAGGACTAAGAGAAGCCAAGAGAAGCGGCAGTAGTAGTAGACAACAAGAGATCACTCCACGTATGAAGGGTCGTCATGCTTTAGGAGGAGGGAGACGTAACACCCCCCCCCTGAGAGCAGGACGCTCTCGCAGGAGAGAAAAGTGGTCAAAATCAGTCGGGAATCACCGTCCTCTGTTTCGAGCCTGCTAGAACACCTCTCCATTGGCCTCCTATGGACAGCACTGACACACGTCGTTTTCTAAAGAGGAGATTTTCCCAGAGGAACTTTGTCTGGGTGGGAAAACACACCGAAAACTGGCACACCTGGCAAATAGAGAACAGAACAGCAACTGATCTCCAACAGGGTAAGAGGTGGGCTCGCCACAGAAACACCAGGTTTCTTCTTCTGTTCGTCTGTGGTTTAGCGTCGAAGTAATCAGGAACCATACCTCGCTCGTATATAGAAAGGTTTGTGCTTCCATCGGTTAAAAAAAAGAAAAGAAAGAAACCGTGTCCTTTGTCTGTCCCCAAAAAAACAAACAAGTCTCGAAATAAGAGGAATTGGTCCATCATATAAGCCCCACGTCTAAATACACCCTGGAAGGGAAGTTCAAAGTCCTGAGCGGCTTGTGGTATTCAGCAGGGGGCCAGTGAGTCACAATGGAGGCCACCTTCTCTCGTCACTTCAACTCATCCAAAAGCAGAAACACTAGAATTGCAAACCAGCTCCAGTTTTACCGCAATCGCTCCAGTTAAAAATCCATGCAGTAAATCATGTGGAATGGTGGCGTAACAACTGCAATAGTAAAAGGCCTCTCAGAAGAGAGACAGCCACGGGGAGAGATCTAACTAGTACATGGGTTAAGAGGTCCCAGCCACTACAAGTCACAACCCTGTAAGGCTTTGCTATGCTAAAAGATTACTGGTCCCACACACAGTCAGACTGACTGAAAGACAAAAAACATGACGACAAGCAAACATCTGTCAAGGTAGATGACAGACCGGTGTGCAATGTAGAAACAGTATCCAAGTGATGTGGTTCAATTCAGACACGATGCATTACAGGATAGTGGAGAAGCCTACTCATAGTCGTGTTGTTGTCACCGAGCTTGGTACTCTACCGGCTGTGTCCCAGGTCCTCCAGAGACCAGGAGGACGTGAGGAGCAGCGATACATGCACCGGCAGCAGTCAACACACGGAACGCTTCGTAAACACTGGATGTGGTCTGATAGACCACATCTGATAGTTTTGTTGTGGTACAACCATCCCCTGAGGAACAGTGCTCGGAGCATACCTTACTATTCCAGAGGACGTTTGTTGGTTTTAAAGAGACAGGGAACAGTAGGTTCCAAGGCCTTTCCCTAGCTTTGTGTAAGGCATTTTCTTACACCCTCCCCACAGTAATAGAAGAGTACAGTACTTTGCAACATATTTCATCTGACCCCAACCTATACTAATCAGTGCTAGTCTAGTTGATCTATGGGGCACTTCCAGAGTCCTCATCTCAACCATGGCAGTTTAAATGACATGTTCACCGGCTGTTGAATAAGACTCTAGAAGAATGAATCAACTTGGAAAGAAAACAGGTCATTAATTGGAATTTGAGTCCAGGGTACGTACAATAAACGCAGTGAGTTGTCTCCTTCACTACTTTCACTGCATCCAAAACAGTGGTTTGCAGGCGTAAACATTGACCTTGGATTGACAAGATCAAACCATGTCAAACTGAATAAGACCCCAGAGTCGGCAGACCATAAGAAGAATAAAATAAAATAAAAAAAGGGATGTCGTTATAAAAAATAGTGACACATGCAACGTTACAATGTTCAAAATGAGTGTTTGTGTACTGAGGAAGAAGACCTAGATTCCATTAGGCTTCTTCACCATCCCAGCGCCACAGAGTGGATGTCCTAGCTAGGAGGCCAGGCGGTGATGGTAGCCAGCTTCACGTCAGGGGACAGCCTCCTGCAGAGACTAGCTGCTCAGGTCTGAGGCTGAGGCCAGTCATCTGAAAACGTTTATGATGACAGCGCTATTTACAGTACATGAAAATGTTCCGTTTCAACTCTGCTATCACGCACACACATCAAAGACATATTTGGTTGTCTGGTTGAAGCTGGTGGGGGGGACCAGTGGTAAAGAGAAAAGCAGATCTGGGCAGTGCATTGGAGGATGGATGCTGTGATGTCACGGAGGCGAGGTATTGAAGGGGGGGGGGGTTCCAGGGGCTGAGTGGTTCCATGTTGCTGGTCTGTGGGTGGCTAAAGCTCTCCAGGGTCTCAGTGTGTGGAGGGGTTGCTGGGGTCAGGCCGGCTGGGATCAGGCCGGCTGGGATCAGGCCGGCTGGGATCAGGCCGGCTGGGATCAGGCCGGCTGTTGGCCAGGTACTTGGCCCTCATGCTGGAAGTGTACTGTTGAGACAAAACAAGAAAGGAGCTTTAATGACCCACAATGGCATCAAGTTCAGAGTCATATCAGTTCCATATCGACATACTAAAACGTTCCTAATGCACGTAGGTTTAAGTGCAAACTAAAGCTTAGAAAAACACACAGACAAAAGCAAGAGTCTAGCTGTGAGGACTGGAGAAGCTCCACGCATCACAGCTAGACCGCCGCCACGGACGGAAAACGCCAAGGCCTCTTTAGGACAGTGTCAAAATAGGCAGTGCTAGTTTCAAAAGTTCCAACAGGACTTTTGAATCTTAAACTTTGCAGTGCAGTGTGCATTCAGGGTGGCAGTCATTCATGCCGAGTTGCAACATACCGTATGCTAGCAAGTTTCTAATGTACATAAGATGGATACAGTTCCAGTTTGGTAATGGCACTCGCATCACTGTGTTGCGATCAAGTCACCCTCAGTCATTTGGCCAGCCTGTTGTGGACAGTAAGGATCAACTTGTTCTATGAAGATCTTTAGAAAACATGACTCACCTCAGGTTGGCTTTTAAATGCAACTTGACGAATAACAATAATTTTGGATGAACAATGGAAGAAAATCAAATGATGGCGAATGTCGGATTGTATAAAATAATAAAATCTTCGATGTATATAAAGGTGGCTTAAAAATGTTCAATTAAACAAAATATGTCATACTTACCAGTAATGATTAAATGATTACTGATGATGGTTAAGCCTAGTGTTGTGCTATGCAGGCCTGGTTTGGGATTTTGCTAGGACAATCCAGTGCCAGTAGTCTAAGACTGAACTGGTCTTCAGACATAGACCTACTGGGCCTGGCTGTCCGGTCACATCGGTGTACAGCACCATATAGTTGTTGCAAAGGGAGGAGCACACAAACCCACATGCGTTTACAGTCCATGTTCTGTGAGAGGAAATGTGAGCAAAACGACTACGACGCTAACACTAAAGCACTAAAACAAGACTATGCGACTATGTGTAGTCCACACGGACACAGATATGTGCTAACTCCTTGCCAGAGACCATAATCCAGATCGGTAAATGTTTAAGCTGTCGATTCCATATTACTGATGACAGGCCTCGTACTAAGGGGTTGTGGACACGCTCCAACTAGTCTACAGTACCGTCTGACTGACTACAGTACACTCTCAAAGCCAAGAGATGAGGAAAACGATCGGCCCATGACAGGAATCTAGCCCTGTAAACACACAAACTAAACAATGGTCTGTACAAACAGGCCCAACATCTAATGTCTGACCACTTAAAGAGGTCACCTGTTATGATGTCCATCTACACCAGAACTTTTGGAGTATTATTTTTGCACATTACACTCCTTTAGAGAGCATGTTCATTTCAAATGGATACCACCAAAACCGTGGCGAGGTTGAAGGCTTTACAGAGTCAGTAATCATGGAGCAGAAGGCAGGACTACATCTTCCAGCTGAAACATCTGCAGTGCTTCGGGGGGGTGGGGGGTGGGGAGAGCATGCTGGCCTGGGCTGCAGGGACAAACGAGAGGAAGGAGGTGTCACACGGGAGAGAGAAGGGGGATTGGGAGGAAGCGTTGGTTTGCTGTGGGTGGGCGGCAGGGAGGCAGGGAGGGATGGGGGAGCAGAGTCGGTTTGGGGGTTTACACAAGCCAGTAGTTGGAGGTGTGGGGCATGTTCTGTACCTGTTGGCATAGCGGACGAGGTTACCAAAACGATCTTGAACTCGCCGAGGGCTTTAACTGCCAGCTGTGGTGGCCGTGACTGTCCGTGGCAGTCAAATACAACTGTGTGGGTTTGGCAGAGAAAGAACACAACGACAAGAGAGAATATAGAGAAGATACACAGAGCAGCATCTAGGTCCAGGCAGACACACGGACACCAGGGGGGGGCGCTGGGGGGGGGGAGGGAAGGGCAGGGGACCGGACGGGAGGTAGGGGGCTCTAAGTCGGGCCTGAGGAGGGAACAGGATCCACGCACAGAGGAACTGGATCATGGAGGAACTGAGGTCCACTCACAACACACAGCCTGCCTGCTTACTACTGCAGCTACCTAGCGCTTCTACGCAACCACACTTGACTTGCAAACGGTCCGCTAACAAAGTAAACACCATTCCAATTCTATGCCGCGCTGACATAGAATTTCGTCAAACATCCTTTTCCCCACATCAATCTCTTTGCGTCGAGGAATACTAAGAACCGGCTAACATACCTAACACTACAATAAAGACACAAGTCTGGTTTAAGATGGCCGACTGTTTACTTGAGAACAACAAGCAGTTATAGAAGGCATGTCTTCAAGAGGAAGGACGGCTCCTTATCAACCCATAGTGAAGTGAAACTCAACAAAACAAAAAGAAAGAAAAGAAAATGGACAGTGTCTGTACTCTGAGGTAAAACAATGACAGTGCTCTTCCTCAACGATAAAAAGGCAAAGAAGAGTCAGTGAAAGACGCATGGCAGACAGTCAAGGTTTACGCCTGGCCTTGTTGACAGATAACACTGCATGAAACATACAGGAGCGGATTCCAAACGACAGAGTAGTAGCGTTTAGCACAGCCGAGCTCGACTCACGGCGTCAGTCGTGACCCTTTTTCCTCACGTGAGGCTGACAAACGACTCCTCAGCGGAGGAGATCGCTGCATCAGAGTGTGTACTGAGTCTGTGCTCTGTTGAGTTGAAACCTACCGAGGGAGGGGGGGACTCCCGCCCAATCAGGGGAGTGTTCTCACAGCGGGGGTTCTGGAAGTTGGCATTCTGGGTCCTGTCAAAACAAACAGGGAAAGCGAGGTGAGGTGACGGAGGTGGTCCTCGTTCCAAACACACCCCACACCGAGAGACAATCAGAACTGTTCACCGCATTAGCGCATCAAACCCCCGACATCCACTTCTCTTCTGAGAGTGTCTAAAACCCTTGAGGGCTCATGCAAAAACACTGATCCCACCATTCATGGCTGCCCCCCCCCCCCCCTAAATCTGAGTTGCTGCCACCCCCCCCCACCCCCCACCCCTAATCCTGAGAGGTCCAATCATGAGGCTGAGGTCCTTGGGTTTCAAAAGACCCACAGCTGGACGGGAACAGCTGCAGTTGTCCGGCAGAACCCGACCCTCTCTTGGCGAGCGCGGCTCGTCTCAGGGGTCCCTCCCGAAACCCCCCCCCGCCTCCCCCCCCCCCCGCCCCCCCCACCTCCCCCCCCGGCGGCTCCGTGGTCACATGGTCTCTCGCATTCCTCTCTCCGCAGCCCTGGCCTCGCTCTGTCAACACCATCTCAGGGACTTGGGGGGGGGGGGCGCTAACAGAGTGCCTCCGCCTGTCACCTCTTCCCCCGGGGGAGGTGAGATGTTTGCGTGCGAGGGCGGCACGTCGACGTACATGTACTCGGTGACGGGGGCGTTGCTGACGGTGTGTGTGGCGGCGGGGATGCTGGTCTCGCTGCCGTAGCTGCTGCCACAGCTGTACAGGCTGGGCATGTGCACCCGGTACAGGTTGTCGTGGTTCTGACGGCCTCCGTGGGCCATGGACTCCTCCTCGCTGTCCTCCTCGGTCCTGCGGGGGGGGGGGGGGAGAGAGAAACACAAGTGGGACGCACCGTGAGACTTCTCCACCAGGGGGAGCCCTTTCTGCTGCTGAGGAAAAGGCAAGCCAAATCACGGTCACGTTTTCTATTCATTCCCGGTCACGTTTCTATTCTATGTCTTCTGTGCCCTGTGGGTGAAAAACGGATGGAATGATCTCCTTTTTGATGGGTGAGCTTCTGTGTCTGCTAAGGTAGAAGGAATAAAACGGGGTTCTGATCAAATGGTAATTGATTCTGTTTCCACAAGAGAATGAAAATAATTGATTTTGGCACCAGGGGCATCGGCTCACTGACTTTCTTGCAACAGCAGTGTTTAGTGCTTAATAAGGTCTAAATGAAATACTTTACATTATAGGCTCAGTGAGTTATAGCACCCAAAACCACTAGGCTTGAAAAATTCGGTATAAAACAAAGACAGTCACACACAAAAGTGGCACATGGAGGATGCACAGAAAGACTCAGTGGAGTCTGTCTCCCCCTAGTGGTCATCCAGAGGACTTCCCTGTGCAAAACGATGACATCATCGATTTCAGCTGGAACCAGCTGGAGCCCCCTGGCTGTGGCCCAGAGAATCCCCCGCCCCCCCCCCCCCCCCCTCCCCACCAGCCTTCTGACCGCTACAATATGACCCAAACTGGCTCTGCTCAACACACTCATCCGCGGATTAACAACAGCTTCTTATAAATACCGGCGGGGCAGACCGCCTACAGGCTATCATCCTCCACCGTGCAAAGAGCGCGAGCGGGAAGCTCCGGGGAAATCGGCACGATTTCTACCCCGGTGTCACCTCCGAGGTTTAAGATAACGGCTCCTGCTTTCCTGCTGACGTCTTTCGCGCGGCTGTCGGCTGGCGTGGAGCCCCTCCGGGCCCGCTCGGTGCTGTCTGGGCGGGGGGGGGGGGGGGGGACACACGGAGGGCGAGGCTCACCTCTTGCCGTGCCACGTGTGAGGCACGCTGCAGATGATGGAGCTGAACATCAGGGCGGTGACGAAGGAGAACAGCACCAGGTAGATGAGGCCCTCCAGCCCGTCGTAACACAGGCCCGTCATGGCCTGGACCAGATCCTGCAACACACACACACACACATAGAGAGAGTACACATCAGTACGCCATCAGCCCCCAGCACAACGAACCTGCAAAGGTCCACACCATGTAGTTCCACTAAAGGCTTCCTTGACTCGAACCACCAAAATACTGGTGGGACTTTAAAATCCCTAACTATGCAAACTATCTGATCCTTGATTTTCTGCCGTACCGCGCCATTCGTACGTCGCTTTGGATGAATGCATCTGTTAAATGGGTTTAAGGTCCTGTTGTGCAGAGCATCTTTATGCAATAATGGGAAACCGCGAAAGCCGGTATGACGGTATGTCTGACAAATCCTAAATATGTCAGCGGACACGAACATCGTTATTGATCCGAAGCCAACCACGGCCAGAGGAGGTTGTGTACGAACGTGGGAAAGCAAACAACTGCTTCCTAAGGCTCGAATGTTATGTATGTGTGCAGCAATACATATGCCCCACAAGCTGGCAGAGAAATGACTACTTAATGATACAGCTGTCCCAATTCCTGTCTTGTCTTGTCTTGGGGGGGGGGGGAGAAAGCAGGCCGATTCTTCCTGTGACTTCAGAGCCAAGCAAATTACAGTAATTATTCAGAGCAGAACGGCGGCACACGTGCATGAACCCAGTGGGATACTCTGCATAACAAAAGCCTGAGAGAGGAATACAGCTCTGGCTGCAGAGCTCCGAGGCAGGCTGTCTGCTGTACTGTAGCATTGGATGACGGGAGAACACAGCATCTCTGTATTATCATCTCGATCCAGACTAGAAAAACCTCCTGTCAGGTCACCGGAAGATCAGTTTCTGTGTGTCACTGAGCACTGGGGGGGGGGGGTGAGTCAGACTGACGGCTATGACGGTGGCTCTGGTCCCACTGAGGCAGATGGCAGACGAAAGGCAGATGACTCAGACTGCCATAGTGGATAAGAGAGCTGGAGGGTTCAGCACAGGGTGGGGGGTTCAGCCCAGGGTGGAGGGTTCAGCCCAGGGTGGAGGGTTCAGCCCAGGGTGGAGGGTTCAGCCCAGGGTGGAGGGTTCAGGGACAGAGTTCAGGAGCCCAGAGTGGAGGGTTCAGCCCAGAGTGGAGGGTTCAGCCCAGGGTGGAGGGTTCAGGGACAGAGTTCAGGAGCCCAGAGTGGAGGGTTCAGCCCAAGGTGGAGGGTTCAGGGACAGTGCTGAGGGCTGAGCAGCCTTGCGGGCTCCAGATACATGTGTGCAGGAACGTGATGGTCCTCTCCACACAGGCAGAGCGAGCGAGAGGCTCCATCGAGGAGCACGCAAACGGCTCCCCAGGCCAGCGTCACCACCTCTCACACGCAGCTGTCAACGCACTCTGGAGTAAACACCGACAGTCCACACCAGAGACAGGAGGCACTCACAGACAAACACACAGTAACACACAAGCCACACGCGTGTTCACACACACACACACACACGCGCATCCCCCATCGCTTGGCGTGTCCAGGCTCACCATGTGCAGGCTGCGACAGTCCACCAGGGCAGTGAGCTGGTGCAGGCCGATCTCCGTGGTGTTCAGCACCCCCTGGATCTGCTCCAGATTCCCCTGCAACACAGATGCACACACGGGCTCAAAACAGGGTCAGGCCTTCATTTAACACCCCAAATTAGGCCATGCCTGTGTCTCAGTGCGAGAGAATGCACGATAGGGAGAGTTATGGGAATAAGTACTTTGTGTCCTACTTAAAAGTATAAACCGAGCTTGTGCTTTGGCTAAAAGTACAAATAATCGCAGGTGAAGCTTGGAGACACCTCCAGTAGCACTATTTTCAAGCACTCTTATCCCACGGACTGCTATGGCAGCAAACAAAGATGGCCGTGGCGTGCCTCAGATGAATACTGTGTGAAGGCTGAGTTGTGTGTGCTGGCAGAGGTCAGACGTGTTTGGTCGTCCTACAATGTGAATGTTTCCATGAACTCAGCACATTTTCTCTTCCTCTCACAGAGGCCTGGGCTACTGAAGTGTGCCTCTCTCTTTTCCAGCCAATCCCAACGTCAGCCCTCGTTTGTGCCTGTGTGCACACAGTGGAATAGCCAGCTCTGGACAATAACACAGGGCTCTATAGAGAAAGCCCAAAGAAAGAACAGTACGGTGTCATGTAGGGACCAGGTGGAGTGTGTTGGTAGGAGGTACCGTGGCTTGTGGAAATGGGGAGGGTTTTTGTGGTGTCACTAAGCCTGAAGGGAGCCCTAAGCCTGAAGGGAGCCCCACGCTGCCACGCTTATTCAGCGGCCGGTCTCAGGGAGTCCGATGGCTGAGCGGTTAGGGAATCGGTCTATTAATCAGAAGATTGCCGGTTCGACTCCCGGCTGCGCTTAATGATGTTGTGGCCTTGGGCTAGGCACTTCACCCTACTTGCCTCGGGGGAACTTCCCTGTACAGTAAGTCGCTCTGGATAAGAGCGTCTGCTAAATGACTACATGTAAATGTAGGACACACCTTGGTTTGAGGGTATTCTCTGGTGGCAGAGCGGAGGAGTTCAGACACATCATCTTGCATCTCCACCAAGGCCTTGTGGCTCCCCGACAGCTTCTGCAAACAGACACACAGACACACAGAGAGAGAGACACACAGAGAGAGAGAGAGAGAGAGAGAGAGAGAGAGAGAGAGAGAGAGAGAGAGAGAGAGAGAGAGAGAGAGAGAGAGAGAGAGAGAGAGAGGGAAGAAAAGACAGATTAAAATGTCCCCTAGTGACAGGAACCTCATGATGGAGCTGTGGAAGGCTAAAGGCAAGGTTACAGCGGACAGGACAGGACACCGCTGAGAGAGGAGAGACAGGGTCAGTCAAAACAAGCCACCAGAGATGACGAACACTTGTCATACCTCCCAGAGAGGGTCATAGCCCTCCCCTGAACACGTCATCTACTGGAAGTGCACGTCATCTACTGGAGTGCTGCCCCAGCGCAGATGGGGCAGCAACCATTTGAGAAATTCATAAGCCGAGAGAATAAATATATAGGCCATTAAAAGGCAGGCCGTGTGTTGAGTCTTTGGGTCTTCAGATGACATGAATATTTGAGACTGAGAGTTAAAATGGACTAGGTAACAGTTGCGCAATTCTATTTTTACATCTCCCTAAAAAGCTGACGTTCGGCACCACATGATCCATCTGACTGGAAATGTACAACTTGTTCATGCCGGTCTCTCGCTTTCCCCATCACGGAATCTCTTCTCTCTCGTGCTGGATAAAGGGGGCCATTCTTATTCCGTGACCCCTAAACTATAGGAATCAGCATTATCTGTGACTCTTTAAAACGTCTAAAAAGAGTATTGTCATAAAGTCAGTATCCAACCCATTAAGACACGCAGATGTTTGTAGGCCGGTTGAACTATTACCGATGAACAACATGTCAGACATGGGGCTTTGCAGTCTTGTGTTGGTTTTTATTGGTAGTCTGAGAGAGCAGCCTGCAGATGCACATGGACATGGACTGCTAATCACCAACATGACTCGAGACCAAAGGGTGCATTTAATTTGCATGTTTAGTCTTGCAGGCACTCATGTGACCAATTATGAGGTTATGAATGAGAATATTTGCATAAAAAAAGATAGATACTAAAAAGATATGACACATTGGCAACATTGCATTCCTCTCTAACTCATTACACATACTGAATTATTATTATTTTTTGTATAATCTAGTCATGTGGGATTAACCAATTAATCTCAAGGGGAGATGCATCAAATATTGTCAGAAAGAACCGAACATGTACAAAACAAGCCTAATTAGGGCTAATCTCGCAGCCCAAAGTGAAGAAAGTATGTGCCATTTCCCCCCCAATGTGAACCCCTGAATGTGTGCATGAGGTACCTGCTGGAAGGGGTTGATCTGGCCCACACTGCATCTCAGGTAGTACTGCAGAATATCTGGAGGGACAAGAAAACCAGAGGACCAGGTTATGGGAGCGGTCTCACGGTTATCTGGTGACATCCCTCCCCCCCCCCTCTCTCTCCCTACCATTCCGGCTACGAAAACAAACAAAGCCTGTGGGGGCTTACAGACCAGGGGCATTGTGGGAATTAGGAGGAAGATTTCTGATCTACTGGAGGTGTGGATACATGTATGCAGATAGCACTTGCCATTGGGACGACCCACAGCACTGGATGATATTGAAACCCCTGACTTTAGCGTGTGGTGTGGTGCAGACAGCACTACAGCCTGAGGCTTAGCCCAGCCTACGAGCGGATTGTCAGGTCTTGAGCCCCGCGCGTCATACTGACCACAGCGGTGCAGGTCAGAGGTGCTGAGACATCGCCACGGAGACCTAGGGTCAACTATGGGCTGGCTCCTCCCAAGTGTAGGAAGAACGAATGTTTGAGGGGGACTGCCGTGTCATCAATGCTGGCTGATTATCTTGTTAACGAGCACCTGCCGATGTCATGGCCGGTGTGCGTGATGAAAGGTGGGATTGGATGGCTGGGTTCGGATCAGAGACCGGTGCTAATGGGTCAGGGCAGTCCACCGTCCGATAGTGTGCAGTTATCCGTGCAGTCCTATCCCAACGGGACCTAGGCCAGTGGGAGAAGCAGGAATGAGAATCCCCTCCCACGTACACACGCAGGGTCATAAATAAGGGTATTTTGAGCGCGTGACTCAAACAGACTACGCAAAAGTCCTGGCCCAGTCTTGAATCAGAATGGCACGGCGCCGGTCCTTCTGGTCCCTAAACTCAGGCTGGGAGAGTTCCAGCACCAACACAAACACATGGCCCGGTGACGCGCCTCTGCGCTGACGTGCAGCGATGCCCACGCGACGAGGGGAACTGCAGCGATGTCCGCGTGCGAGATGAGGGGTGCAAAGGATTCAGCGGCCTGGGAAGGATGCCCACAATTAGGTTATATCCCCTCTGACATCTCCGATTCATCCTGTTCAAGCACACACACACACACACACGTGCGTGCGCCCACACACACCATTTCCGGTCTGACCTGGTTACGGATGGGCCAGATCATTGCTGTAGCACCGGAGGGTCCCAGTGAGATTCATAAACACTGTAATTATGGCCCTGACAAGGGCAATTAACTGCTCATTCAATTATATTCTCAGACTGCTGTATACAATAGCTGAAGACCCCTCATTAATGACTTGTAACCGTGCTTACAGTACCACTGTCTGACATAACAAGCTCATAACTTATCTTGCCACAGCGATAAGTGGGTTCAGGTTTTTTTTACCTTGAAAATGTCAGAATGTAATAGAGCAACCATAGCTGGACCATAAAGCATTGCTTGGAAAAATACTGCCCTTCCGTATAACAGGGTAGTAAAGATGCAGGCTTCTGGGCAGTTAAAGCGAGAGACTGAAACATAAAAAACTGCCTTTTGAGGGGATTGAGGTGAGCACACTGCCTCAGAGTGGTATATATAATAAAATATTGGCCCATCATGAAAAATAAACTACATTCAGAGCAGTAATAAAACCAGTCATAAATTTCATACCAAAATAAAAGACTTGTTCCACTGCAGTTCTGCTCCAGCTTTGAGCGGCAGGTATAAAATTGGATGAAAGAGAGATAACAGAAATGAAGGCAGTGCCCTTTCCGAAGCTGTCATTTGAAGATAAGATACAACCCTAGGGCTGGAAGGCAGGGTCATTCTTTGGGGTCACAAGAATGTGCTAAGTTGACAGCGGCATCCTAATCTTTCTAGCATACCCTGCCGCAGCCTAAACTGGCAAACTCGTCTCCGTCGAAACCGGCCAAGATTCTTATGGAACGGTGTTCCTTCCAGACCATAATCCACACAGGCACGTTGAGGACTGAGGAGAAAGTGGAACAGACAGGACGACCCTGACTGCATGCTGCCAGCCTCGGGGCAGAGGGGGAGGGGAATGTGCGGTACAGTACGGCGCAGCACAGAGACGATGTTCAAAGGTCTACCACCGCTCCATCCCTCCACCCCGCTCTACCCCGGATTAGGCTTTACTATACTTCACGCTTCCAACGTGATCCTCATCTAGAGACAAAAGGTCCATTTGTTTCCACGTGGACAAAGCGGAGCTGGGGAAGTATTCACCGACGACTGGTTTCTCAGTGCAGTGTGAGCAAACAATGTTGTGTGACTTTGCCCTCCTGCTGCGCTGGCCTTATCTCCTTCACACATTCAGCTTCACACACACTCCCCAGGCTCGATCTGTCCTATCCACACACACGCGCTTCTCATCACGTGGACCAGATTGGGGAGTTACTCAACGTACCACACCGGACCAGCTCCTGCGACACTTCAAATGCAGCATGTTTCCACTTGTCAGCCAGACAACAGATGTGGTCGGAGGTCATTTATTGAGTTCTATTATTGAGATGAGGACCAGCGCGGCTCCATAAAGCCCTGTCATCCCAGGACCGCCCCGCAACAGGAGCAGGAGTTTCCGATCTCTCCCCAGGGTGGCATGAAGACTGGGCTTGGCTGCAGTTAGTAAACACTTTTCGTCCGTGCATCATTTCGCCATCGTCCTTTCGGCCTCGCGTCTTTGGGCGCTTTTTGCAGCTGTCGTATTTTTCTGTCACGCTGAAGAGAGCGATAGAGTGGTTGCAGATGCTCTGACCCAAAGCAAACAGGAAACGAAAGCTTCCAGGACTATGGTTGTGAAACTCCACTCCAAAGTCTGCAGAGAGACCAGAGTACTAACAGCATGGCTTAACAACTCTATAATGATTGTAAATGGAAAATCATTGATTGGATAGATCATCCAGGTAACCTGCCTTGGTGCAAAACACGGCAGCAGAGTATAGATCACCCATTCAGGGGAATATCCAGAGCTCTTTGTATCATCGATCTCAGAATAAACGGACAGGCACACATTCTGAATTCCATCCCATACTGTAGACATTTACATTTAGTCATTTAGCAGACGCTCTTATCCAGAGCGACTTACAGTAAGTACAGGGACATTCCCCCGAGGCAAGTAGGGTGAAGTGCCTTGCCCAAGGACACAACGTCAGTTGGCATGACCGGGAATCAAACTGGCAACCTTCGGATTACTAGCCCGATTCCCTCACCGCTCAGCCACCTGACTCCCTGTAGACAGTGATAGCCTGTTACAAGTCGTCAGTACCTTTATTGATCAGTCCATATTTCTCTGTCACTTCAGTGACAAACATGTCAGGAGCCACACAGAAGTCACTGGCCGTCTGGAAGAAGAGGAAACAACATAAGTTGCACAACAGCTCACAAAACCATCATGCGGCTGTTTACGTTCAGGGAATAACAAAAACATCGGTAGAACAGGGAAAACGAATGGAAGTCATTTCTGCCTATCTTCAGGGGAGGAGATAGCATTGGAGCAGAGGGGATCACATAAAATATATGATGTGCGTGCAAACGAGATTGACTCTATGGACTGCACTCGGTGCAGAAAACAGAGTCATCTCTTCATGTCACGTTCCCATGGAGACACTCACCGCAGAAACAGCTAGTTCCAGCCCTAGGGTTCCCCAGCTGATGACAAGAGCCAGCACGCCCAGCAAACACACCCTGGGGGACAGAAGACAGGAAGGGTTGAAAGGGAATCTGTAGCTGCTTGAAACTGGTAGACATTACACCAGCTATAGCTTAATACCAGGGAGGTAAACGTTGGATGAAGAAAAACATGAAACCTCAATGCCTAACTGTCATTTTTGGCTCCTTCCCCTCCTCTCTCAAGGAGAGTTTGGGTTAATGGTGTCAGGCAGACTGGCCAGGGCTCCCCAGGCACAGCTGAGACAGAGGGAGGACGGGTGAGATAAGAGGGCCATACTGCTGGGGGAGCACAAGGACCAGGCCTGAGGGGCCTGTGAAGCGGAACGCTCCGGAACTGACGCCAGTGCAAATGAAACCGCTCAAACTAGTCTCTGCATGTACTCTGTGCAGGAAAGCCATGCACACCCACACAACGCGACTATACACATTACAGTTGACGACGCAATGTTGACGAACCGGGAGGTACTTTATGGACAGCATACAAAACACTGTGGTGTATTAATGTTCACTGAGCAGAATCGTTTCCTCTCGAATCTTCCTTGTTGCCGTGCGCATTGGTCATGTGACCAGACTCACCCAATCAGCAGTGCCTTGGAGTTGCGAATGAGGCCAAACAGCACCAGCAGGCAGATGAGGACATCGAAGAGCAGCAGACCCAAGTAGCCCTGCCACCTGAGGGCAACAACGACCACTGGGTGAGAAACAGCCCCATTGCAATACCACAGCCCCGTACAGTGAATATGGGAGGCATTCTGGTATTGTCATCTGCACTATAATCATGGGTCTTCAATTTCTTTGTTATTGTCGGAGGATGATGAGGTTGGAGACGATTGACATTTCAAGTGACTGGGAGGCTCCTTTGAGCTGCATTAGTATGCAAATAAGGCGCCCCAAAATAGCTTGTGCAATAGGCTTGATCAAGCCAGAGTGAAGAAGATCAATGGATCAAACAGATCTACCACAGGAGGAAAAGAAATCAGAACTCATTTCATCTCCAAAAGTCTTTAAAAAGAAAATGACAGAAAATGTTTGTGAGTTTGGTTTCAAGCTTGGGTGCACATCCCAGCCCCTCAGGCCTCTCACCTGTACCAGTCATACAGCTCTATCTGCACAGCCAGCGCCTCGAGGGAGACCTTAGCGTTGCCCCAGAAGGGGACTTCCACCATCTGTCGGACCAGCTCGTCCAGCTGGCCCTGCAGCTTCTGGATGATGGACAGGTAGTCCGTGTGGGAGGCGTACTGGCCCTCCAGCTGCAGCAGGCTGTCGTCCACCGTCTGGTTCAGGGAGGTTGTGCTGTCCGTTACCTGGAGAACAAGAGGAAAAACCGGGGGCCGTGTGACTCACTTCTAATGGGTTTACCGGGGATTTTCCATCTCCTATGGATCCCCCTGGAGGTCTTCTGTGTCCCGTCTGGGGTTATTTCTGGCCCTATAAGGCTGGGAGGGGGGGGGGGGGGGAGTCTTACCAGTTTCTGTATGCCTGCCACGGTGCGGTTGGCGTGGCGGAGAGAATACGTCAGCCGGTTCACTCCATCGCAGGTCTCGCCGTTCCCATAGAAACCCACAGCAATGCCGGCGCTGAGGGGACACAAAGGGAGGAGAGGGGAAGCGGTGAGGAGGAGGGAGTCGGGCGGAGGGGAGAAAAGGAGGGACAGAGGGCCAGGCGTGTAAACCCAGGGTCTGCTCTGCCGGGGCAGATCCCTGTGAACGGGCACCATTGAGGCCCCTGCAGAAAGACTCTTTAGAGAGCCCTAGCAACTCCAGAGGAATGGGCCCCCTTACACCACAGATGACAAAACCTGCTCTGAGACAGGAGCTCAGCCTTCATCCATTCAGCCACGCAAGCCTGGAGATCCACACACAACATGCTCGCGCTGCACGACCATGGGAACCAGTTAGGCAACCGACAACTACTTGCGCTACCATCTGAGACAACTAGGACTGTGTTCAAACCTTTATAACTTTGAAGGCTTTAGCCTTTGATGACAAACCTCTATCAGGGTCTGATATGAATGGGCACGGCGGTTGTTCACTTTGATGCTCAGTATGAAACGCGCGCGGGGGGGGAAGACAACCAGATCAATTGAACCGACAATTTCCACCACACAGTCCCTCAGGGGAGCAGATCCGTCTCCAGGATTCAGCCGGACATCTTGCTCCTCAGTTGTACACTCGCACAGAGAACCTTGCCATCTCTGAAGACAAACACGGCTTTTGGAGACACCAAATCAAGTCAAAGGAGACCGCAGGGAACCGTCTGCCTGAAGATAGGTACCACACCACCAGGGGTCACTGTCACACATGCCTCTGAACCTCCGCCACCCCCCGCCCCCTCTCTTTTTTTCAGTCTGTCTGTAGTGTCACCAAAGTCCATTGTGAACGCTTCAATAGCCGCCACAATCAGAGCCTCCCTGCTTACTGAGAGACTGCAGAGCCAGCCAGGCCAAACAATGGCCTATTGACCATGTGGCCACTCTCAGCTGGAAGCATCAAAACTGAAGGGGCATTCCATGTGCAGACCTGCTTGTTGGACAGTCCATTATCAACATCTGACATCACATGCAGAATAGGCACCATGTAGAGAGAGAGAGAGAGATTCCTGCCTGGGACCAGTCTTGCTTTTTACTCCTATGGCTTGTAAATTATTTAAGGCAGTATGTGGAGACCAAAAACAGACTAATGCATGATGATGGTCGGGTCGGGTCACATGACCATGAAGGCTACAGCTAAAGCACTGTGCGTCCACAAAGTCGATGGGGTGAGAGAAAAAGATTGTCGTCTTCCAGGCACCCTAAAACAGGGTCACGTGTCTTTCTACTGGCCAGTTCCCATCATTCCTGTACGTGAGGCAACAAAGAGTTTCTCTGCAGTTCAATTGAACACGTAACAGACTCATCTCTCATTCCTCCGCCATGCTGCCAACCGCATCTACATAAGAGTACAACAAAAAGCAACCCAAACCTTCAGGCCATGATCCTGAAGGGGGTTTTCCAGAACGTCACATTCCACAGACATGTTTATGGCTTCCACTTACAGCAGCTGAAGATACGAACGCATAACGCTCACGCAACCTCCCTCTATGCCGACAATATTCCAGGGCTGAAACGGCATACGCCTGACTGTGATTGTAACTGATATCCATAGTCACAGCTAAAACAATTTTACCTTTTGATTAATCTCCTATGGACTTGGCAACCATGGCAACCCTTTGAAAGCTAAGTGAGAGAAAACCGTGACTTCCCCCCCCCCCCCCCACCCCCCCCCGGGCGACAAACACACTGAGTCACAACCATCACAGACGTCACACTGGATAAAGTGCTTTAAAGACTGTGAAACATGAAATCAGTCCCAGCCGAAAAAAATCCATCATATCAAGGCAGGCAAGTGACTACAAGTACAGGCTGGAAACTGAAGGCTGTAAAGTGTGTTCCAGTA
Organism: Osmerus eperlanus; assembly: GCF_963692335.1. NCBI lineage: Eukaryota > Metazoa > Chordata > Actinopteri > Osmeriformes > Osmeridae > Osmerus > Osmerus eperlanus. The sequence continues at coordinate 4,267,028 of NC_085019.1, forward strand.
GTTCACCCAAACAGCTCTGATGGTTCCTGAGACAGCCTTGTCCTCGTGGACACCGAGGGACACAGGCTGGATTCATGGGTCGCAGCAATCTGGACAGAGGGACTAATGGACACTAGCCTACTTTAACAAGGTCTGAGACTGTTAGGCTCATGGAGACATTCTACACACGCAAAACCTAAGGTTCATCTTCCCAGGAATAACGGTGTGAAAATCACATTAGGATTTCACTTATTTGTCATATTACAACAGCAGCTATGCAATAAAGCCCCCCTGGGTTGTTAGGAGGTGGTGGGAACATGTTTTTTTGTCTCATGGTGAAGGTGGAGTCTTCTGGTAAGTAAGTTATTAATGACCCCTTTACAACATCTTTTAATCACACATGAACCAGTGTATTGGGTTCAAACACTCACAACAAAGTAGCATGATCCTTTTGACTTATCTGTTGACCTTCCTAAAACTCTGAACAATGAAAACGGGCAAGGGTGAGAGAAATTCCTCCCCTGCCACAATAATACAGAACAGTGACATAATAGCAACTACTGTCTCAGCCATTGTTACGGTTGCCTTCCTTCTTGGCAGACTTCAGACCCTTAGGAGGACTTCCTAAGCCCTCTTTACACTGGAAGATCACCTCGCGTCACGGAGAGTTGGATCAAGTCCTGGCCTGCTGGAAAAGGGAAACCTTCCAGTTCGATGGGCTCCCTGTCTTGTCTGCATCCTGCAGCCAGTGAGTGGATGGCACTTCTCATTTCCTTGAGTGGCTCAAATCTCTTGGGCTCACACTCTGAAGGGCGACAAAGGTGAAGAGGAGTGGTGTCTGTGCTCAGGGGAAACAAAGCCAGCCTCCACATTTGGGACGGGTAGCCAGTGGAAACGTGTTAGACACGGACACATTATCTAACAACAAGCTTTCACTTGGATACCAATGAAAATGGCAGACAATAGACAAAGTAACCAGCCTAGATGATACCTTTTTTTTTCTTTTTTTTTTATGTGTGGTTTATCTTAAATCATATTTTACAGTGCTATAATACAGGTTAAGTGTGCCATTGACATAACAATAACTGGTAGGGGAACGTACTGTATTGCTGGGGGTTAGGCATGTAGGTCTTTGACCACAATTGTTTGAAGATTAATTAAAATCCCTCTGCTCTCTAAATCATCTCTCAAATTCCCACAAACAGGAGCTCAATTCAGTCATTGGTGTGGTTCGTCCCAAACAAACTACTAATTGCTTTCTTTACTGTCTGCTTTAATCTCTTCTCGCCTTCTCTTCCTTCCCATTCTCTCTCACACATACAGACCAACACATTGCCATGCAGCCCACGTGCTCATCAAGCCTCCATGTTCTTCTGTTCCACTCGCTCTAAACTGGCCCCAGCTGAATCATCCCAGATAGCTCTTGACTGACCACCACAGCCAAGTGGAAACAGGAAATGGAAAGAACCCCAGTGTTAAAGTGAATTGTACAAAAGCAGGAAGGCAGATTCCACAATCGAATGAGTCTGAATGTCCTGTTTGGTTACACAAAGGACCTTCAGATAAATGAATAATGGGAATGCGGGACTTTTTAGAGAATCTTGGTCGTCCCTGCATTCGTAAGAGATGTTCCTCCCTTGGTAGTCGTGTGGGAGTTCTTTGTGGTCCTTGCATCTCGCACGCCTCTTGAGAAGCTGCACGCAAGGCTTCTAACATGAGAGTTCAGTCCCTACGGATTACCGACACACTGCAGTTCAGTGCAGATAGGCTTTTTTTGTGGGGTTCTTATTTCAGAGACCACCTGAAGTTGCACACAAACGATGTTGAAATGTGCGTATGCTGTTGGGCTTTTCCTGCTGTATGTAACACATGCCATACATTATGGTACTGATACTGATACCAACATCCTAACATCGCACTCAAGACACTGTAAAAATCAAATAAATACAGACTAATTTCTATACCATATGGTCCACAGACGGACCGGATTACACATGAAAATATGGGGGTGGGGGAATCTTCAATTTACTCTTTGTCCTTCCTCTGTCGCAGAGCAAGAATAAGCAGAGATCCTACAGCTGGCAGACACAGTACATAGTATAGATATAGTGTATCCGTCTGTCTATACTTGCCAGGGGTTGCGCAGACGAAGAAAGCGTAATCTCAAAAGTAGAAGCACTCTGAGGAAACATCTTGAGAAGATTAAAAAGTGTTTACTTGTTTGGGTGGGCTGGGCAGGAGCTGAATGTGGAACAAAGCTCAGGTTTACTGAACTCCAGCAGAGAGAATACAGCGGGGCCGAGGGGGGGCAGAGAGAACGATCTCGCCTCGCCGGAGAATGAGCTGCTATCGTTTGTGACAGCAGGTCTGCATGGCATGACTGGTTCAGGGGCAGATTAGATGAATGACTAAAGACAGCAGACTAGACGGACGTGGTCTCATAAGAACGCAGGTCCCCGTTACGAACCCCTCTCCGCTACCATGACAGCCTATGGAGCGGTCATTAAATGGCAGACTGAGTTCACCCCTGCCTTCCCGACACTCACCAGAACCCACCCCGGACATTTCACAGAACCCAGAGAGCCTAGCACAAAGACGTCATTGTAAATTCATGATATCCCTCTTGTTGAAATGGTCAGCCCGCCTTCCTTAGGGAGAGATTCTCTCGTCGTCGATGAGAGGAGAGCAGTGAGCATCAACACTCCCTACGAACGCACATGGGAGGAGGAGAGATCCTTGAGGGAGGCAGTCTCTCCTTTGTAAACGTGGGTTGATGGATTCCTCCAGGAGGGCTGGGGTGGAGAGGAACTCCAGGGGGTTATCTGGATGGCAGAGGCTCTTATCATGACTCACCGGGGACAGCGGAGACAGCCAGAGCTCCACCAGGCTCCTTCAGGCACATCAATACAGTTCAGGGGGACCAAATAAGTCATATCTATGTCGGGGTTACTTGAACGAGCTGCAGGCAGTGCAAGACATCCCTCAGGTGGGGGATGAGATGGATGGATGAAGGAGACTGTGCCAGGCTCCTGTGTCCCAGGTTGGCCTTTGAGATGGCATGTTTCCATGGAGACTGGGTGAGAAATGTGTGTCTGTGCCACACACAGTTGTGGTGCGTTGTGTGGGCATGTTTAGTTTGTCAGTTTCTTTGCAACCGTGGAGCAAATTTTTTTTTGTGTGTTTTTATCATTACTGAGTAAGTGTCGATGCCTGAATTTAAAGAGAGGAAATGTTTTGAAATGGGCATGTTATGTTCCTTAATTAGACAAACAGATGTTCACCATACAAATGATTTCACATTTTCACAACCACCTTTGCAACAATCTGCTGTTCAACTTCGTCGGGTATCAATTCACTGTCTAAACAGAATGGATGTCCCGTTTGTAATATGAGCTCTCAGTCATAACAGAGCTCTTCCACTTTTATGGCTTTCATAAACAAATCAATCCCACTCCCAGCGCAATTAACTAACCTGAATTTAATCATCCATTATTCAATAAGTCACTGATAAGTCTGAAGGGTCATCATGTATCCTCATGTTTGGCTATACATTTAGGATGTAGAACAGCAGTCTAGTCCCTCTTGCAGTAGATTTCGAAGTTGAGAGATACCACACCAGGAAGAGTTATTAAAAGATGCTGCTTTCAGCAACACCAACTGACAGCTCCAATGAAGTTTAGAGAAGATTAGTTCTAAAAATACTACCATCTCACTCCAGTACGTCTTACGTTCAGGCTGCGGACTGTTTCCAATGCAGCCCACTGGTTACTGTCACACCACAGGCTACACTTCGCCTCTCCCTGCTTCGTAACGACAACAAAGTATAGCCTTTCTATCGTAGAATCTAATAAGAAGACATTAAAAAGAGTTACAAAATATTAGACCTTCAAACATCTCAAATATGACTGTAGAAATAAAATGAGGCACTGCGACTCTTTATGTATCCCCCGTCCCCTCCCTCACCCCCTCAAACCCAACAGTAATATTGTGAATCACCACATAATATATGCCACCCCAAGGAGAGGAAGTGAATCAGTCTGTTTGTGTTTCTAACAGCGCTCCCCTCAGAACTCAGCCGGCAGCAGAGTCAACAGCTCATAAACCCCCCCCCCCCCCCCCCCCCCCCCCCCCCCAGGCAGATGAGCACAACAAGGTCTGCCGGCCAGTCACCTGTGACACTGTGGGTGGTGCTCGTCTATTTCTGAGGAGCCCTGCTGACCAACCCGGCACCCCACTGGGTGAAGACCCCCCTGGCACACACCAGGAAGGCCTATTAAGCAAAGCTAATCAGGGAGGTTAGAGTGGTGGGATGGGGAGGGGGTGGTGGTGGGGTCCCTTATAGCCATTACGTAGAGAATCCATGAAGGGACGGTCCACTCATTGCCAGCTGTGTTTCTGGGGTACTGGTTTGCCGGTGGGACCGGGTGCATGGGGACTCACCTGCAGACCAGCGTGGCGATGATGACACACCAGGCCGTGCAGCAGCAGTCGGCGTTGGGCTGCTCCTCGCTTTTCCTCCGCCTGCAGCACAGCCAGAAGGAGTAGAAGAGGAGGAAGAGCAGGTCCAGGGCCAGGCAGGCGAGGGCCACTCCTCCCAGGAGCAGGATGGACTGGGGGGGGGGGGGGAGGAGGAAGAAGGAGGATACTGTAGGTTACAGTGACATGAAGCTTTCAGCAAGAGACCTCAAACTTCCTAAACAGATGGATGCTCTATGAGAAATAAAGAGTGGGATCAAACACATAAACCGGGAAAGACAGGAAAGGCTAGAGGTTATAGGCAGTATTGAATAGGTGTGTCTTGACCTCTTGTACACCGCAGGACCAAACAACAGATCGTTTCAACACGCTGTTTAATAACCTCTGTTTCTTCGCACAAAGGTGCGCATCTATGCTAGTGCTAACCATACTGTGTCATGACTGTTTAAATTCACCAAGGACAAGCCCTTGACAGCTGAGAGAACCACTTTGTGAGTGTCCTCCTGTCAACCATGAGCTTCAACCACTGAGCTTTCTCTCAGGTCAAAGTAGCAGCGTGGAACCACTGGGACTGATAAGTGGTGACTTAATCTCCAGGTTCAAAGACGGTCACCACATTAATCTCCCTTACATCCCCAGGCAAATCTCTACAAGGCTATCTCTGAAGTCCCATAGTCATTGACTGGCCGCAACCTTGGATGAAGTTAAAATCACTTCCTCCCAAGCGAGTTAATGCTTTCTTGAAGTGGACGTAAGCTTAGCACGATGCCAAATATTCTCATTTGCGCGTACCCAGTGAACTCCTGTTTCCCTGCGAGCATTTTCAAAACAAATGCAATCCCGAAACTCGAAGGGGACATTTCCTTTCAATGAGTGCCAAGCCTGTCTTACCTGCTTTATGTGGGCATAGGGGGTGTGGAGAGAGCATTGTGTTCGCCTAATAAGCCAGAGCAGAGGGCTCGGGGTTCTTTAGGTAGAAGGTTAGAATGCAAGGGTTTGTGCGAGGAACACATTTTTTCCAACTGAAGTGGAGAGTCTCTCTATGGTGCTCTGAGACCAGGGCACCTTCTGTAGTGTGTGTGGGTGGGCCATTTGAAGCGAGTTGGCACCACTTAATACATGAGTCACCATCCGCCATGTAGACGATCATTTGCATCACACATTATCATCTCAAGTAATAAAACTGCTCATGATTTGCCTTAACATGGCAGACATGATGCATGATTCAAAAACTTTGGGATCTCTGATGGCTCAATGAGAATGCATCCAGTGCAAGGGAAGAATGTTCCTGAACAACAGCCCCTCTACTCCTATGCAATACAAAAAAAAGGAAACTGTTATCCAAAATACAAGACAGCCCAGTTCCCTTCAGGCAAATGCTAAATAAGGATCTAATATTAGATGCCGGGTGGCAGTCTTCCGTTCCGCTTGTGGACTGCTGAAGAAGAACAAAGGCCTCCGTTTAAGAAGCGCTGTAGATAAAGGGAAATGAAGGATCTATTTACCCAAACCTCAGACACTTTTAACTGACTGCATTTTTTGTCTTCTCTATTTAGCCAGAATAATGGAAAATAAATCTGCCCTGGGTGAAAGGAAGATGTCATGGGCCCAGATGCAATGTAGGCATCTACCCAGTAAACCGTGAGGGCAATGAAACGCCAACATGACAACTGTAAGAGAAAACTAACCTGCTCCATGTAGGCCTAAAAAATCCACACAAACAAAATATAGCACAAGTATATTGCATAGTTGGCCCAGCCAGCAGGACAGAGGGTAATATGTAGGTCAAACAGAGCCCTCTCACGTTTGTGCTCCTTTGGGGGAAGTGGGGCGGGGAGTTGACTGTAATTACAGATTTTGATCCAGGTTCTTTTGTTTTCCAGACTGGTATATTAAACAGGAAAATGCCAGAGCTCTGGTTCTCTAAACACAGCAGCATCTCAGTAAAAGATCAACTAAGCGGTAGGCCTTTGGTGAATGGAGGGTTCTCCATTGAACATTCTATAGTTCTCTGCCCTGGAGGAACACCTGACCTGAATTACCGAATCTGACTAAAGCTTCATCCAAGGCAGACCATCCAGTTATAATCTGTGACATGTGCCATTGAACATGCCTTGAATATGCTCCGTCCAGTCAACTGAATACAGAGGGCTCGGCATGTCATATGCTACTTTTAGACAAAAGAGGCCTAAATGGAAATGGTTTCTTATTTAAAAAGTAGCATTGCTGAAAGGATCAGTCAGTTTCATCTCTCCTGGAATAACAATCCCTCTGGTGTCACTGTGAGGCTACGGCTCTTAAATTTAACAGAACAAATAAGCTTAACCTAGTTCCTCTTCCTCTTTCCACTAAACGCCAAAGCATGTCTTTACTTGACACTAAAGTAGCCCTAATTAAGGCGTCAGTTGAAAATGGTGCTCTGCAACAGGAATCTCTCCTGCTTCACTCTGACCACCACACAAGAGATGGGGGGTACTTGTCTTCTCTCATCACCCAGATCAGCCAAGCTGACACCCCCAAAAATGCAGCTCTCCTCATGTGAATCACATGGGAGCCAGGGGCTTGTCGATTATTCAAGATGCCTGACGTTAGTCCTTGAACCTTGTATCTTAATGGAGGACCAGAAGTGTTATCAGCCATCTCATTAGGTTGTATGGCATTTGAATGATTCCAAGTTCTTCCAAAGCATATTCAGAATAATTATATACACATTCTGGCCTAGCTTGATCAAATTGTAGTTTGATGTGGTGATAAAAGTCTGAACGGAAGGAAACGTCCTGACACCTAAATAGCAAGAGCCAAACTGGTAAATTCATCCCCTTTCAATTGCCCACCGTCAAAGTCATTTAACTTCAAACCCTGCAAAACACCCCAAACGATCCCAATAGACTTGGGCGATGGCTGTTAAAAAGATAAATGGGGCAGAGTTCAGACGGATAAGAGCATCAAAGACACATTGGATTTAGCATAAGGTTGAGCTAAACCCTTCACCAAATGTGCTGACAACTCCTCTTCGTTCTGACCCTGTGCCGAGCTACAGAAGGCAGGGGGGACCCCTCCCCCATCCTCAGCTGTGCAGAGCGCCCTGCTCTCATCTACTACGCACTAACAGGCTTAACCCCTTTCAGGCTATGGCAGTGCCCGATGATAGCCAATAGTCTGAGCTTTCATGCAAGTGGCTCTCCAGTGGCAACTTACCGCTGCTATGGCCTGCTCCTTAAGACAGTCTAGTTGACGAAACATAACAGGTGAAAATAAGTGAGGCTGAGGGGGAATTTATGAGGTCTCCCTGACGCTGAAGACAATAGAAAATACGTTGTTACTGCTGTAGGGGTCACAACTTAAAGGTTAAGGTATTGACCCCAAGGTCTTGTGACCATGAAAACAGGCTTTGTCATGTGAAGGCCTGAGGAAGATAGACAGAATGTCTGTCCGAAACAAGCACAGCATATTCTTTCTCTTTTCTGTCTGATGCTGACTGATTATCTTGTGCCAATGAATGAGTAATTCTGTTGATTTCCTTTTTTCTTCCCACGTTAACCTAATCCAAATCAGGCAATTTTATAGTCAACACAAGCCGTCAGAGCCATATTGGTGGCTACAGGCCACCTGTTACAAATTGTGTCCATTCACACAGCTATCCTCTGGTGAGAGAATCCAGCAAGGAATTAGGCCTACCTATTTCCTCGAGAGACATACTGTATTTTTCTTCAAGTTGGCCATGGCTAATTTCTGGGTTCTGCTTTTGTTCTCAGCTAGTCCGTTGACTTGTTCCTTCGGGCCCTATTAGTACACTAACAGCCATTTAATTTTGTTAGGACAAAACATCTATGATAAAAGACTGGCAGGAACCAGCATGCATTTTGTGCAGCCCACAGGCATGGGTTTGAGAAATGCTGCAGGATTTAGGTTTATCACGATACCAACTGTTTTGCATCCTCAAGACTTAAATAGATGTAACCCAAGTTCAAAACAATGGTGGACTCTGCTCTAAAGCCCATCAAGTTATAAACTCACATGTGGTAGGTCCGTCTCACAAATGAGTGTGCACGATATAAAGTTGTTCAACTACTATAAGAAACAAATGTCCGACATACCTGTTGATATGCTGAGTCCTCGGGGCGAAAGTCACTGCTTGTCTGTTCGAATTGCAGGTTAAAGTGGGGCAGTCTGTGCAGTAGGTTCACCCACCATGGTGGGGAATAGTTGACCACCGCTGCCATGTTTAACAGTCTGTGAAAGCGTCTGGAAAGCCGTTGACAGTAATAACCAGTGTAGAATAGTCGGGAGTCCAATTCTTTAAGTTCTTGTAAACAGAGTGTACAAGAACCAAAAGTAGTAGCAACCTAGCTACCTATCTACTCTACTATCTATTAGATGTGCACTGCTATGTTCAACTCAGGTAAGATTATGCTATTTGCACAGTCCAAGTTCCACTTACATTTTCACTTGCCTTTGGAAATTTATTTTATGTGATGTTTATAGATTATACATATTGTAGGTGGCAACATATCAAAGTGCCTTGCAGCAATATCTATCCATTTCTGCCTTCCGATTGCTCTGCGGATGACGTATGACAACTGACTTCCCAACCCATCAACCAACTCGCTATTGCTCGCTGTATTGTTTCTCTACTCACAGATCTACTCGAATATCTTCCATTCCTTTGCGTTTCCGTAACTTTATTTGAATGTGTAAATTGCCCTTAGCTTAAGCCTTGTGCGTGTCGTTCTCCTGAGTTCTACTGATGATGTCCTTGTACTGTTCTCGTGCAGTTCCTCCTGGGCTGTTAGCCAGCAGGCTAGCTAGCCATCCGCGAGTTTTTTTCTTGTTCCACACTGGAGCTTATTTTATTTTATCCACATAATTAGCAAACGGCTGCTTCTTCGCCAGTGTAGTTTTAGAGTTAATGTGTTGATTTCTGATGAAAGTACCCGAATAAGAGATCAGAATCCAGCTGACCGTAGAGAGACAAGGACTCTGAACCTCACCATGAACTAGCTAGCGGTCTCTTACATCCTCCACAACACAAGAAACTCGGCTCCTCCTCACTCCGAGGCTGCCCTGAGCACTTCTGCTACCATGGTTGTGTAATACTGCCCCCTGGTGTATAGTTTTGGAAGTCAAAATTTCAGACACAAAATGAATAAATCCTGTCCAAGTTAGTAGACTATGGTGAATACAAAATATAGGAAGACTAAGTGAAAACAAACCCATTTAAAGCATATATTCTGTTTAGAAGTAATAACCACATTATTACTTCGTCAAGCACACACACAAACACGCGCGCACATTTTTGTAATTTGTTACTAAGTTTTGAATGGTAGGCTAACTACTATTCGGCCTCAATAACAAAAAAAATAATTGGTTGCTCAAATGTTTTGTATGTAGCCTACTGTTTCACAAAACATAACGTTTGTCAAATAAGTAAAATGCTCACTGCTACTTTAAGAGGTAAGAAATTCCACGGTTTTTTTTTTTGTTCAAGGAAATTTTCTTCAGGAAATCACATGGAGGTGCTGTCGTGCTCACATGACAATCTGAACTATGGCAGGCGAGATCAATGAAGGTAACTTGCATGCCAAATATACGCTTATAACATGCCTGTACATATTTTTGCGTTATGTATTTTGGTCATCATGTATTCTGACATAGTCAAGCTGTCAAGATAATCTTGGTTTCTTAAGACTAGAGACAGGGCATCGAAAACGCACAGCGCGTCCTCATCCAAATGTCTTGAGAACGGAACCCTTCAACTTGGTTCAAATATAACTTTGTTAGAGCTGAATGATGCAAAACAGTGGTTTCAACCTGACATAACCATAATTGGTGTATTTAACTAATGTTGTAGTCTATTATGCACACCTGTCAAACGTTTAGCCTACCAGTTGACCATGGCACCAGTGAAAATGAAGAAAGTGGAGACCAATATGCACTTAGTATATCATCTGTAAATGTTCACGGGCCAGCCATGGCAAAATATTCTCAGAATATACTCCTTTTCCCTTGCCGTGATGCATGACAATCATATTAAGGTGAAGTTATAATTGGACAAGATCCCTTCGCATAGCGTTCCTTGAGTAGGCTAATTAATGTACAATCGTCCAACACATCTTCACTTAGTTCAGTAGTATTGTAACGCTTTGATACGGTGCACATGATATATCACTTAATTTACATAGGAACAGAAGGTTTTATTTGTAAAACTTTTGCCGTTTTGAGGGAGACCACTGGGGTATGGGTTTGTAACTGTCATAACAGACTGTTGATCCTCTCCCAGGATCAGTCCCTCCGTACTACAGGGAGGTGTATGAGGCTATTTGCTGTAAAACAGACGAGCGAGTGCAGTCTGAGGTGTTCCAACGGTTGCTGAACAGGACAGAGTTACCCAAAGCTGTGCTTGCCCAGGTGGGTAGAGAGCTAATCAAGGAGGAAGCTGAACCTTGTCAAACTTGCATTGTGCCAAGGTTCTTGCATGAAATTGTTGTAATACGGAGAAGCATAATTTGACAAGAAATAACAAGTGACATTTAATATCAAGTTCCTTTTTAGGTGTTATCTGGATGTTAGTAACGAATTGAGTTAGGTGTTAGAAATTGGAACTACAGATCACATTTAGCCTCAGAGTAATTCTATGGCATAATTATCATCTTAGATTAGATAGACAGAGAAGGTGTTAGAGCTATGCTTGTTAAGGAAACCATGTATGGTGCACATTATTAATTGAAACTCTTAGATGTATTTCAGGTGTGAATTTGTGGTTCAATTTCATCCACTCACTCTGCTCTAACTCTGGATTACGACTGTGCACATAGTTGTGTTCTGAATTTGTCATGAATTCCTTTTACTGAATGTAGAAAACGGTTGAATTCAGACCTTGTTTTGACAAATCAAGTTATGTATGTTCTGTGTTGGTTCTAGATTGCTGAACGTATTGAATACACTGAAGGATTCATAAACAAGTTGTCCCTGTATAAAGCTCTGGCACTGATTGCTCTTGCTCAGCAAGGAAAGCAACCTAGCCTGAAACTCCTGGAGAATTGCATTCAAGGTAAGACACAAAATGTTTTAAAATTGCACACTGTCATAAACATGTTGCTTAATGAGTAGTTTAACCATCTATGAGGATGAGAGAAGTGCAAACCTTGTGACCTCTATAAATTGCAAGTCTGCCATCTTTTTAGTAGACGGTTTTTCTTGTGATTTGATTTGTTTCTTATTTCAGATGCTATTCTACTAAGAAAGTGTAGCCTAATATGTCAATGAATATGACTCAATACATTTGGCCTTGAATGAGGAATGACATAAACAAAGTTTTGCTGCCTTTTATTAAAACATTTTACCCCAAGACCTAAGAGTGTTGTATGTTTTGGGCCCGATTCCCAGAGCGCTGCTTCCGGGAATATTCCACCTCCGCCTACATGTTATTGTAAAAGACATGGCTCAGCACTTCTGCAGCACACTTCTCTCTGGATGAAAGTTCATTTGCGTGTCTAGATTATACGTAACCACTTTTCACATTCTTTGGCATGGTTTTGTGGGGAGAAGCATAGTAGCCTACGGTGTGTTGGTAGCCCATGGTATGTTTCACTGTTTAGGCCCAAAGGTCCTCTGTTATTGTGTTAGAGAATAGTAAAGGAGGAGTCTTGAGGATACGGAGGTAGCCATTACCCTGAATATAGCTCTGACTCGTGACTCTGTTCCAAACCTCTATGATTATTTAAGGCCCTTGTGTTATTTCAGGTGATGCCAATATGGCAGCTAACTGTACAGATTTGAACTGATGTGTCACATTTCAAGATGGTTTCCCCTTTTGTCAGGTTTGGACTGAAAAGGATCCCATGTACAGCAATCAGTTATCATTTTATATGGGCACTTGCATTTATTGCCGACAATAACAACAATAAAAATAAAAACAGTATCAGGCGAAAAGCATTGATTGTAAGATAACTGTTGATTGCCGTAACAATCACTGCTTTAAATAAAAATTAAATTCATCTTATGTGTTATACATTTACATTTAGTAGACGCTCTTATCCAGAGCAACTTACAGTAAGTACAGGGACATTTCCCCTGAGGCAAGTAGGGTGAAGTGCCTTGCCCAAGAACACACGTCATTTTGTACAGCCAGGAATCGAACCGGCAACCTTCTGATTACTAGCCCGATTCCCTAACCGCTCAGCCACCTGACTCCCTGTTATCTACCTTAATATAACGTTGTACTTCACAGAGCTGCCAAAGCCCCAGCTTGGAGAGCCGAAAGACTTGCAGACGTTGAGGATGCAGCCAGTTCAGGAGAACCCTCTCACGGTGTTCCAGACCCTGAGCAAGCTGCTGGCCACAGACAGTGTACAGGTGGAGCTCATCCCTGAGAAGAAGGGTCTATTTCTTAAACATGTGGAGTACCAGATCACCAGCCAGGTAAGAAGAAACTCCCACTGATATGCGTTAGACCATCATGTGTGTATTAGATTATGTCAGTAGCAGTGTGTTGATTTGTTTTTTTATGGTAAGCTCAAATCCATGAGATAGACATATTTTATCAATCCCATTTCCGAGGGTTGTAATGGGTTGTAATACTTATCATAGAAAGTCCCAGAGTGAAAGTATACAACCATTACATTGATTACACAGGAACCCTCACGGGAGCAGATGCTGTGTTGTTTCTGTGCAGTGAGCGTTCACAATCAACTTGAAGCAAAGCAACACATACCCATTGTGTATATTTCAGTTGGCTTTCCAACCAAAAGTGTATACATTTGAGTTATATATATTTTACGTCTGTTGTTTCTTATACGTAGCGTTTCAAGATATCAGTTTACCGACGATACAGTGATTTCGATGTCTTCCATGAGCTTCTGCTTCAGAGGTTTGCCTACAGAATGGTGCCTGCACTTCCACCTAAAAGAATGCTCAAAGGAGGTAGGACCTTTTGACTTACTGATTATCCACTTCCTATTGAAGATGGGGCATCTGCTTGGTTTGTTACTTGCAATGACACTCTACGTTCTTTGGCATAGCCCAGTTGTAGTTGGCAATGCAGCAGTCTAAAATGCTAACATCTCTTTTCCTGTGAAGCCGTCCAAATAATGCCATTTAATGGTGTGTTTAAAGCTTTACCTTTGACCTTTTGTCCACAGTCCTAAACTCCATGTCTGAGCGCGAGTTCATTGAGGGAAGGCGGCGTGCTCTATGCCGCTTTATTAACCTGGTGGCCCGACACCCCTTCTTCTCTGAGGACGAGCTGGTGAAGACCTTCCTCACCTTCAATGGCTCAGTATGTGCCCGCTTTTCTTCCCTTTGCCTGGTTCTACAGTAGGACTTGGGCCATGGAAGTCTCTGCTAGGTAGTGTGATGGTACTTAGTTGCGTCAAACTTCTCCCTCTTCCCACAGGAGGTTCAATCGAAACTACGTGACGCTTCCAAGAAAATGGGCGATGAATTCATGACAAATAGAATTTCAACCCAGGCAAAGGTTTGACACAATATGACATAACATATGCTTACAGAGTGTTCTGCAACAACAATGAATACAATGTGTAGCTAGTGCCAGTAATGGATCTCCTGGCTGAGTGGTTCGATGACATCTGTGCTGCAGGAGTATCTTCCCGCGGATATTCAGGCCCAGTTTTCAGCAAGCAGAGAGTTGATCAGAAACATTCACAACAGCTTTGTCAAGCTCCGTGACAGGGCAGAGAGAATGGCTGAGCGCTCCAAAGAGAACGCAACAGACCTGCTCATGTTTGGCAGAGAGCTCAGGTACTGTACCACAGCTTTGTTTGGTTCACCGTAAACTGTGTTGCACGAAAACAGATCCGCTCCTCTTAAACACCTGCCACTCCTGTTGTATAACCAGTTTTGGTAGTCTGTGCATTTATGCACCCTTTTGAGATTGCCATTTTCAGTTCATTTAGCTTTTTCAATCATGGGCTTTTGTTGCAGCACATTGGGCTCAGACGGCTCACCCATCCCTTCCATGGCCTCCTCCCAAAGCACCTGGGGTACCCTGCGTCAGTCTCTGAAAGGCCTGTCTGTGGAGTTTGCTCTGCTCGCTGACAAAGCTGCTCAACAGGTGAGGACCACATCCCTGAACTGGGCCACGCTTGATCTATGATTGGTTTTGTAAAACGGTCCCTTTTATTTCCTTTAGGGGAGAAGAGAAGAGGATGATGTGGTGGAAAAACTCAATCTGTTTTTGGATCTACTGCAATCATACAGAGTGAGTTTGTAAATCAAGTGAAAAGTGGTCAATCTTGTTTACCACAGAAGGCTATGTGATACACAGCTATGTACAGTGGATTTGAAAGCCTCGGTGTTGCTTCCCTTAGGACCTGTGCGAGCGCCATGAGAAGGGAGTGCTGCATGAGCACCAGAGAGCCCTGCAGAAGTACAGTGTGATGAAGAGGCAGATGATGAGTGCCACAGTGCAGCCCAAGGAGCAAGTGTCTGTGGAGCAGCTTGAGTCACGTATTGTACAGGTACACATGATCCTCACAATTAGGGAGCTTTGCTCTTAGTTTATTTTCTTTCAAATGGCATTTTCCTCCCTCAATAAATCTATACCAGGTCATATACTGCATGTAACTTGTCAGACTGTATCCTCTGTGACGTTGTGAAGAGAGAGCATTCCCCATGACCAATATCTTGGAATAAACCAAAATATGATATGTCTTTGAGAGTGGTTGATTTATATAAGTAATCTGGATCTACCATGAACAGCAAGAGAATGCCATTCAGACCATGGAGCTTCGCAACTACTTCTCCCTATTCTGCCTTCATCAAGAGACCCAGCTTATCTTCACATACCTGCCCATCACGTCGCATATCCTGGGGGCTTTTGTGAACTCCCAGGTCCAAGGACACAAAGAGGTGAGACTGTGCCCTCGCTCAATATCTTAACATCGTACTGCCCATAATGTCCTTTGAGTATGTGTTTAAACATTATGTCTGTGTATAAATAACTTTTTCTTTATATGTTTTTTTTGTGTGTAGATGGGTGAGGTGTGGAATGATCTCCAGCCAAAGCTTGGATGTCTTTTTGGAGCAAATAATGGAATTCAATGTCTTTCTCTAACACCCCAGTAGAGTTATAATACTAGTACTCCAAAACATTTCTTGAAGTAGTTGATAATGAAGATATCCTTTTTGCTTTGGCTATCTACACATACAGTTGTTAAAGCTCTCAAGTAACTGCTATTTAACAGTTTTTGTAGCATATTGTGCCTTATGAAACTGTTCTTGCATCATCACTGGCGTTCCATTAAATGGCCTGTCACCACACTAAATGTAAAGAAGATGGCTTCTAGGGGCACTTGACAGCACATGAACGTGCTTTGATCTTTTGACTTTTGTAAAAGTATTCAATATTGTGGTTGATAAATCCACAAGAAAGCTGGTTTTGTCTGTTTAAATGATACCTGTATTTTGTTACTGTATCTTATTACTTTGTAATAGCTCACTGTTAAATGAGGTAATTTGTAATGAACAGTTTTTTTTTTTTACATAATTTTGTAAACTAAAGTGTTAAAACAAGAAGATAAAGGTAAATGTAGGCTACTTGTAAATTCAAGTAATTGAGCTAATTGAAGATATTCATACTGACAGTGTTTTATTTTTCTTATAGATAAAGCTGTATGATATCATTTTGTTATAAGATAAATCCTATTGAATCATAACAGGGCATGCGGTTTCTGAAATTTACAAGAATTTCTCAAATATATCTAAACCTTTATATTTTTGATACACATGCAACGATAAGATCTTGCTCTTGTCTATAGATCATTTTCTTTCTTGAGTATAAGTGTTCTGCACTACATAATGCTGACCGTCTGTTAATTGTGTCTTCACATTAGGGATTGCCTGCTTTTGTAAATGGCGTTGTCTGTCATGTATAACCTAAACAATTAGAATAATCTTCAAATTCCTGGTTGAAACTTAACTGAATTATTTCATATGTTGTGATCTCAACTCCATGCTTGCACCTCGAACACAAGACTAACTACAGGAATGTAACTAATGAGCTTGTTTTTTTTAATGATTTATGGCTGTATTTACACTATCAAGCATTGATTAACACACCAAAGACGCACAATGTAGTAATCTGAAACCGTCATTAGTGTAAGAAGTCTTACGTTTGGATCAAATTAAGTGTAGTTATTTATCAGGTAGACAATGTTATGGTGTTTTGCAATGATTCTCTCTTAAATCTCCAGTGTTTACCTGTAGGTATGTAATATAAAGAAAACTAGCAAAGAGGTTTTTTTAAGATGTGTATAATATTCATAATATATACAGTTATTTTGGATTCTATATTAAAACAAAATGAAATCAAGAAAAGATGACTATTTCTTCAACAATAAACATCATTGACCTATGCACTTTTTGTAAAGCTTTCTTGGCTTTAGATAAGTGTCTGCTAAATAAATAAATGTAAATGTAAACATCACAATCTGATACTTTCATTAGTTACAGTAAAATAATGACAGAACTAAGAGGCTGTTCAATTGAGTGTTTCATAAAAGTATTGCAGACTGTTGACAACTGCTGAACATATTTTAATTGACACATGAGTTATTGTTGTACAGTTGTTTTACAGTTTTACTGTTACACATTGTACAGGATTCATTTTTAGATTATTATAAAAAGACAGTCCTATTGCTCAAATGGCACCGAACTTCATAACATGACCAAACTACAGTGGCTACACTGCAAAACCTCTATAGGGTGTACTTCAGAAAGAACATCTGTTTGACCTAACACGAATGACTCTGTCTCTATATGTTCTCCACTTCCTCTAGCTTGTGGTCGATGATAATGTCATGACCCTGGAATTTGAAATACCCCAAGAATTTCTTCTTTTGCAGCATCAGCGGAAACCACAAAATATCATCAGCCCACATTTTAGAGAAAGGTATTTTGTCAAAGTCAAACCATTGAGGCCTCATCTCTACAAAGAAAAAACAATACATAGTTAACATGGTCTAGCTAACAATACATCAAGCACAACTTCTAAAAGAAGGAAATGCTATATCAATCCTTACCATCTGACTCGGTCGGTTCTCCATTGTAAGTGTCAGTCCTGAAAACATGGACATCAAGCAACTCCGTTTCTCCAATGAATTCAAATTTGATATTGCCAATCTTTTCCAGCACATCCACAGTGAGGCCACTTTCCTCCAGCAGTTCTCTGTCAACAAGAGTAAAGCAGAACAGTTAAAATACAGTATTCAGAGAATCTATTATCCAAGTGACATCTACTCCACTCACCTCCTGGCAGCCTCTTCAATGGTCTCTCCAGACTGAACTTTGCCTCCAAAACCGTTCCATTTCCCTTCTCCAAAACCTCTTTTCTTCATGCCAAGCAGCACCCTTCCAGGTTGTACCACCATCACCAGAGTCAGCAGCTTGGAGGTAAACATTTCACCACCTAAAAAGTAGTAAGCATTACCATGTAACATACGTGATTATGTACACTAGACTACACAGCAAATTATGAATTGCATAGCTTGCATTTGAAAATTGATTTGTGTTTCATAGTGTTCCAAACACTCATTTGGAATGAAACTACATAATTACTCCCGTCTCCCGCGTTCCCGGTCGAGCATGTGATGTTTCCATGCGAAGACGTAAAGCTAACAGTAGACTTAACAAACAAAACGATTGGAGGCGTAGTTAAGATTAGATGTGATTTGCCCTGTCTGCATTCTTTACAGTTTGCAGAAACCTACCACCAATGTGTTACTTTCTAATATGCTCGACTCTGAACTCATACAAAACTGGATGAGAAAATTCCCTACAGTTTCGTTTCAGTATAATAGCCACTGTTTCAAAGGTTGAGCTTTAGCAATAAAGTTGATGGAAATATATACATACAATTTAAAGTGTTTAAGTACAATGGGATTTGCACCTCAGTTACAGGCGGAACGTTGTTTTTTTGGAGGACGTGGACTCCGAGGGAGCGGAAGCGAATTATTGTGGTAGAAATTATCACAACATCGTAATGTGGTACTCACATCTTCAAAAGTCGTATTTACATACCACTGTAAATATCTTAAAAAACACACCACATAATCTGAAAGGCAAGAGTACCTCTGAACAACGTTGGATAGTTCGGCAGCTCAAGGATCCTTTTGTCAAAGCAGCCCATGTGCACAACTACCGGTGTAGGAGCGCTTTCAAGCTCTTGGAGATCGATGACAAATTTAAAATATTAAAACCTGGACTAAATGTCATAGATTGTGGTGCTGCACCAGGCGCCTGGAGCCAGATAGCAGTTCAAAGGGTCAATTCTGCTGGGGCTAGTGAGTGAAATTATTGTCCATTGATTGTGTTACATGCCCTTTCATGACAGCTAACAGTGGCATCGTTAATTGGGAAATAGCCTATTGTATTTTACAAGGAGATGCCGCTGGTGAGAAATATTTTCGCACTGGTCGGCAAGATCATGTTTTCAAAAATATGTTTGCCACTGATCGATTTTCATTCACTTTATTTCAGATCAAGAATTACCCCGTGGCACTGTGTTTGGTGTTGACCTACTCCGTGTGTCACCTCTGGACGGAGCCCACTTTCTGTCCAACCATGACATTACTGACCCCAGCACACATGCCAAGCTACTTGAGCTCCTCCCAGGTGGTCAGGCTCATGTCATCCTAAGTGACATGGCACCCAATGCCAGTGGTTTTAAAGAGATGGACCACGAGCAACTTGTCTCCATGTGTGCATCATTGATTGATTTGGCCAAGAAGGTTTTGCATCCTGGAGGCTCTCTGATTTGTAAATACTGGGATGGGGCTCTCACACAGAAGCTTCATGATAAACTGTCAGCTGTCTTCCGTGAAATCCGGACTATTAAACCAAAAGCCTGCAGAAAAGAATCTGCTGAAAAGTTTTTCCTTGCTAAAATGTATAGAGGAATAGATTCCTGAATTTTCTGTAAATAAAACGCGTCTTCACAATATTTGGAGAAGTTGACTTTGATGGCTTGATTTTATTATTATTTTAAACTATTGTTGTAAATTTAGGGTTATGGCGACTTGATTCTGAATTCTTGAAAAGCAAGATTCTCCACCAGGAGATGGCACTCTTAAGGTGTCCATAAGCTGTGGAAGCGTTGTCCATTTTTTCAGTTTCTCCCTTGTCAAAACGTTATGTTATGAAGTGCACACATTATTTCTTTTAACACATTCCTCTAGTTTGGTATTTGTAATGCACATAATCTGCTCTACCAGCCATGTAAAAGTATGTAATCATTCCCTCATTATAGGCTTATAAAAGTAAAATGATGTGGATATAAGAATCATGGACAACGTGACTAATGAAAAGCCTCATTCTACTAAAGCTGTGTGTCTCGGGCTCTCTGTTGAGACTGAAGAGTCTATATTCCTTGAAATTATGTTTGCCCAGTAAACTGCTATTCCGATTGCAGCTATTCACAATATGAGTGAGCTCAATACTTTGGGATGCAATGTGTTCTGGTTGCATTTTCACGATGCAGTTTTTCTCTGTTAGCTTGGATACTTCTGCTTGGATACTGCTCTCAGTGTTTGAAATCATCCTGTCGTTTATGAATGGAACAAATGTATTAAAAGAGATTGCACAATGAGATGTTGGGATGTGATGGATGGATCTAAACTGGGCCTTAATAAAACACTAGAAAATAACTGTTTACTGAACTATGTAACATTCTTGGTTGTCACAGACAAGGCCATAATATACTGTGATCTGCACAAGATTCTGCAAAGTCCTCTATATGGTAGATTAACGGTTAATTGCAATCCACTGAGTCTAATCCACATCCATATTCAGTAGATGAGGTGTTCATGTATACTTAAAAGACACCTTTGCATTTCTATGGTGCTTGTGATAATATCTTAAAAGTGATTCTATAAAAAAATTCAAATATAACAATCTTACAATTTGGGTTGTCCTTAGATAATTGGTGTTACAAAACATTTCCTTTCTACAATGCTCAAAAATGTATTAACATCACTACTGAATATATGCTTTTAACGGTTTAATTTTATTCAATTAATCAACTGTTGAGGCTTACCCTGAAAATACTCTACATGAATAAATGCCCTTCAAATTACAAATGAGTTAATTTCCTTGTTGAAATCAGATTAAACCTGAAATTGAGTTTTTTGAAGTCCAATTATCCCATGAAATGGAATCTTTTAAACCTAATTAAGACTAAATTTGCATGCATTTTTGGCACCAATGAAAGAGATAGTTCATGTTAGTGTACTAATGGAATCTGCTTATTTGCTTTGCTTGGGGGCAACCTGTCGCTAAGAAAGTGATGAGTAATATCACTTCAATTAAATCATTCTGTACTTTGTTTAAATTAACCTAATAAGAGAAGAATAGCAAATGCTTTGATTAGATAGCAGCAACCATTTTGGTAAAGATGAGAACAGATGACCCATTTTTCCTGCTTATTTCTTGCTGATCATCACTCTCTTTGATATTTAAATCACATTTTGATGTTATTCAAACACTGTGTCCAGATGACACTCACCGAAATTCAATAATGAATCATACATTTCCTTCAAAGGTACTCTAGGGCTTGGAAAAAGACAATGAATTGCAGGTTACCTCTCTTGTCTGGACAGCTGGCGGTTTGTATGTAAATGTAAATATGTCTATTAAGCCCCAATAAAAAGGTCATGAGTTGAAGGGGTAAAAAAGGTTTAGTCAGATGTAATCATTGAAATGTTGTGTTTACCTCTTTAATCTGAAACAAACCTGTCACCTGGACCAATGTTAGGTAACTTTCAAAAATATATATGTGGGAGGCACTAGGGCTTTGCAAACAAACTTTTCCCATGTATTATCAACTGAAATGTACTCTCTCATGGCTTCTTAATACATGTACCTCCTTTGACCAGCATTGACTGGTTGCAATCATTTTCTCTTGTGCAACAAGCCTGCAGCTTGGAGATTACAAACCTTTTCAGAGGTTGAAATCAGGAAGACTTGGTTGAGGCCAGATGTGATGCTGTTTCTTGTTAATGCCGAGTTGAATGATGAATGAACCCTGACATGCTCTACGTGCATGTTTTACGTGCACCACAAACAAATTACTGTATAATTTTTTAATTTTACTATAATGGTTTTGTCCAAATGTCCTCATGTGGTCATATTTCGTAGGGCCAATGCATGTATTGGTGTATATGGGATCAACCTCAACTGCAGTTTTCTAAATTTTGGGACTTTCAAAGAGGAAATGAAAATAATGGAGAAATCTCTCCCAACCATCTCACCATTCTTTCCCTTGCGTGCATGCTGAATATGGTCTTTGTTGCCAGAATGATCTTCTTCACTGATACGTTTCAAATGTTTTGGTTTCATGGGACATTGATGCATTCACAAAAGCCACGGATAATACCTCTCACTCGTTGTTAAATGAAGTGAAATCTCTGGGTGAGTTTAGTCTTTTTGTCATCAATACCACATTCAGTTGAGAATATGGTTGGTTTAGCAAGGCAAATTACTCGGTGACACTGAGACCTTTGTCTTGTGGAAGGGTAGAGTGAAGCATGCCACTGCATCTTTATGCCTGGTCAGACATTATGGTTTCAAGTGTTCAAGTCATGCTTCTATCATGAAATAATGATAAAGAAATATTTCAGTGGTGATCAAATTCTTCTGTAATTTCATGTTTTTTTTTTGTATTAATGTGCAAAATCAGTCAGGTCCAAGAATATTTTAATGTGATTCTCATCTATGGCTGAGTCACGTGGAAGTTGAGGTCACACCTATCGATCTATACTTCCTTCTTCATTTGAGTAATATCAACATTATCATCATTTTAAAGTTCATCAATGCATTTCACATTACTATAACCCATGTTGTCATCCGTGCAACACGTTTCATGAACTCTTTCCATGACCCTTTTTTAATTGCATGACAATTTGACAGAATAGCCCTTTAACAAAAGCTTTTTAGAACCCTCCAATATGGACCAATTATTCCTTTCATTTAATTATCTTGTCAAGACACAGGTGTGGAACTGGTTCCTGGGGTCTGGGGGCTCTGCAGCTGGCTGGTAGACAGATAAATTAGAAGTTACAGCAGGGATCGAACTGTAAGTGTGAGACAGATGGTACAGGACCTAAGATGTCTGGGACATCTTACTTCATTCAACCAGTTACTTGTCAGACAGGGGAAATGATTTGTATCTCACAACAGAAAAACATGGACATGGGCTGACTGTTTCTTTACATCAGTGATTCATTGAGAAGATGTGTGTTTCACTTACTGTCATATTTTAATAGGGACTTTGCAGAGCCTTCATTAGACTATTCAGATTTCTCGATTAAATGTGTTCTTATTTTCACCTGGTTTGAACCTAACTGCTGGGTGAGGAACAAGTTCTTTTTCAAGACATGTTATTGACACCTCACTTTAGAATACACAAGTTTAGCCACCTACATACCTCCATGGCAGGTCTTAATTGCTATACATGAGCCTTGAATATCAAATACCTTTTGAAGTCCAATTCATCCACTTAGCATTTTTAGGTATGGCTGGATGCCTCTTTGGATTACTTATAAACAGAAAGTGGAGGCCAGAGAGTCTTCTAGAGTTAATATCGTCATTAATCTCTCTAAAGATGCTGATGGCAGAATTTGACACACTGCTACCCTTACAGTAAAAACCCCAAGGCCCCATGTACTGGTTAGAGAGGGGTCCTGTATCACAACTGCAGTGGCTGTCTTTCGGAAAGATGTTGATAGACAGGTCTGAATGGCTGTTTGAAGAACCTGGAGGGCACCCACAGTGCTCTGCCGATCATTCGGTTGACTGCTTTCATTCCTTCAAGGTGCAAAGACTCACCAATTCCAAGAGTTCACATGCAACCAGCAGGAACATAATACGTACTTCTGCCAAATAATCTTTACAGTTTTATCAAAAGGACAAACCGAAACAAGAGAACTTGCATCTTGAACTTGTTGAAAGTGTCACGATAAACAATTCCCCTTTATCTTTACTATTTTTACTTATCTCATTGAAAGATTAATTGTCTATTCAGTATCTACTAATCTGTGTATTGAAAACAAAGTCTTTGTCTTGATAGCTCATACAAAACCCATGTGGGTTGGTAACTTTCACAGCACTTAATCTATCCAACGTGACTGCATAAGCCCTTTTTTTTAACATTTAAAAGAGGCAAGAGTATATTATTCTGCTTTTAAGAGGGCAGAGAGTAAGATCTGACATAAATTACTCTTCGAAACACATTTTCTATGAAATAAATAAAACATAGTTTTGATCCTCTGGGTAAGTAATCAAATGGTGTTTAATAAGATATTCTGAGAGTGTTTACAGGGAAGTGGCATAAACATGATTTGCTCAGGGATGTTTCTTGTTTTGTCTAATTGCCAAAAGACAATACAAAAAGGCGATCACATTGCCTTTGAAGTCAGCTTGCTAAAAAATCTCTGACATAATCTTAATGTTTTCTGGAGAAACACAAAAACTTTTCCCCATCAAAAATATACAATATGTGGTTGGCATAATGTAGCACTATCTCTCAAAATAAGTTCATGCTTGCCGGTGATTGAAAAGGAGAAACGTTTTTCTTAAGGAATGTGATAAACAAAATCAGGAAATCAATTAAGTAATTTAACCAGGACAGTTTACGATAGCTGTAACACCTTTGAAGGCAGTTGACACCAAAATTGTCATTGCACAATGAGATAACAAAAATAAGAAGACAGTGAGAGCCCAATGTAGGTTCATCCAGTTTCTAATACCCCTCAAAGCAAATCAGCCCAGCAATTGGACTATCTTGATTGTATTCAATGATTTCAGACATAAAAAGGAAGACATTTTGTGTTATTATAACAAGACAAAGTTAAAATGACAAATTATTCTTTCCTTTGATCTTCGATTAGAGAGAATGACACATGTATAACATTCACCAGTCTAGGCAGATTTAAGAAGATGGCTCTTTTTTCAATTAGCATTATGATGAACTATTATGTTAATCTGAAATGTAAAGGGTTATTCTATTTTCAACATTGCATAAATGCATGAAATGAACTTCAAAGCATGCAATTTCCTGACATGAGAAAAAAATACTTGTGATGATGAGTTGAAAAAGACAGCCATAAAAAGATTAACACTCTCAGATATACAAGACACAAAGCTGCTGAATCAAGTCAAACCGTAGGCTTCCACACAGGCTTCTTCCTGGGCTTGGTTCACCCTGCTTAGCGTGAACCAAGAACTTGTGTCGTGTCAGAGTTACATCTTTATTAGGAAAACATTAGTTTTACTTCAAAGGACACAATTATTGTGTAGCCTATTGATGTCAGACAACCGTTGGTTTGTTTTCCAAGTTGTGAAAGGTGTCATCAGGGAGATGTTATGATGAGACAAAGGTTCGGGTTCCAGTGTGTGATACGTTCAGAGACCTTTTTACACTTGCTTCTATTTGGATGAATGATCAAAGTGGATCCATTGTTGAATTTCAATTAGAGACCCGGCAAACTAGAATTCAGCACAGTACTGTGAACATGCTAGTAAGACTGTTGAAAAGTTTCAAAAATGACCCTCTTATACCTAACTGCTTGATGAAGGTAGGTGTACCAATGGGAATGCTATTTGATATTATACATTGATACTATATTATACTATTTCCAGATAGTGCTCAGCTTCCTCAACATCTCGAAGGATAAACTGGACTTGGAGAACCTCTTTTTTCAGCATTGTTCTCGACATTTTTAGTTCCCTAAAAAACTTTTGTCTTTGAATTGCAGCTTTCATTTGAAATAGTAGTGAAGTAAAAAAATAAAATAAAAATTGGCTACACAGATTCTCTACCAAAATTGTTCAGAGAAGAGTTTTATTTTATTCTTCCCCTTGCTGTCTGCAGCTTATGCTTATTTTTTCTTTCCCTAGACAGGGGTGCCATGGTAACCCAGCCTTTAGTGGAAGTCAGCACAATGCAGTCTTAAGTTCTTCAAAACCATATGGCTGTTAATGGTAGGTTGAGGCTGATCACAGAAAACATGTTGTGTGCCTACACAAAAAGGTTTAAAATGTGTCCAGGGCTATGAAACATTTGTATGGACTAAGTAGGAAGCCTATTTTGATACCCGTAGAAATGCTCAAGTTGGTGTTATGTTTGAAGATCAGTGATGAATGAATACAGCTCAGTTATGTAGATTGATTTATATATCAGAGCACTAGTCATGGTTGTTGATGTGTTTTAGAGGAAGCACAGGGAGTTCTGTGGAGATGAATTATGCATCTTGTTGCTTCTTGATAGACCAAGCTTGACAAGAGTAAGCTTGTAATTCAAAGGTTCTCTACCTGTTGATGCATGAAAGAAAAAGATAATTAGTGCCAGTGTCTGGCATAAAGATGATACAGTTGAATAAGGAGACAGGGCTGGTATTTGTGAAATCTACAATCTTCAGTCTACTTTGAAATTGACAATAGTCTACAGTGTATCAATAAAGTGTGTGGTTCTTTTCTAAAGGTGACTATTTCAATATTGGAACTACCTCAGAGTAATTATTGTATTCTCTTTCAGAAGATTCTTGCTCATGTGGACATAAACCAGATTGCAAACAGGAACAGATTGGAACATTGGTGACTGATTTCTGTACTCTTTCCTTCAGGCAAATCATTGTGAATGAAGAGCTGATTTGTTAATGCAGTGTTATAAGACATTGTGTGACACTGCCTGATAAAAAATAGCAGAACTGAAGTCACCTAAACCGGAGTCACGTGAGATCTGTGTTGTCTTTTATTGTTAATGTGTAAGTGGCCACAGCTGAACATACACTTTGAAACAGGCAGGGGTATGATACTTTAACGGTGCTCCTCTGACCAATTGTGTTGTAAAAGGTTGTACAGTGCATTAGGCTTTTTATGACACAATCCAGAATACTACTGGCAGAGCCATAAATTCCAATGCTGCTGGGTTAAAAAGGTCAGTGACTAGGTTAGGAAAGAACTAGAAGAAAAAAAATAAAAATTATGTAACTATATTACAAGCTGCGACCCTGAATATTGAAGCAGGAGTAGAGGGCAAACCCAAGAGAGAACCAAATGAAGTGAGTTAATCACGGGGCCAAGTTGCGGACAGAACATCCATATTATTGATGATCCGTAAATAAGAGACATATATTTAATATTTTGACAGGCCTACTTCAGATGTTGTGGACAAGTTTCCACTATTATTCCATGTAGCTTTGTTTATATTTTTCATTTATCTCTATATATTAATTCTTATTCAAAATCAACACTGGAATGAAGAAGAATTGTCTTTATGGTGATGTTCACACATTGGGTCCTTAAGTTGTCACCTTGTTTTTTTTGATTACCATCAGACAACAGAGAAAGCTGGGTAGAAGTGGATGGTGTTGTTTGTTTGAGCAGGATCATAGGTTGACTCAAGGGTCAATTTAAGTGATAGCATGGAGGTAATTATTCCACGATGGGGAGCTAATTATATACATTTAGCTTTTAGGATGTCCATTATTGATATTTACAGGATCAAGAGAGAGGGAAATAAATTGTATTGCTATTATTACTTGGTGGAGGGAGAAAATGAGGTACTAGAAGATAAGAGCTAAGCGTCTGTTGGAGCAGTGATAGCAAATCCACAGCAGTCCACAGCCCTGGCTTCAGGGCAAAGTCACATGCATTTTCACACTTTAATGAAGGCTGTATCTGAATTTATTTTGATAGAGATTTGGATTAGAAAAGTAGATTTTTTGTATTGTTATTGTTTTATTGTAACTGGATGTGATGCCTGACAAAATGTCTTGAAATTCCTAAGAACTATTAGAAAAATGAATATGTCAATAAACCGATTTCTTTATGTTGCGTACATACTGAAGCAGCCCTCTTTATTTGTGTTTCTGAGGCAGTGAACCGCTTCCTCACCAACAGGATGTTGGCATCATTCCAAGTCATTCAGGTTTATTCAAGTCGAAGATGTTTGAGCAGACGTATTGATTTGTGCTTGCTCTAAGGCCTAGCTTTTTGAGACATTAAGCAAAGGAAATTTGCCTGCAAGCATTGGGTGCATCATTGAAACTATGATTCTGTATTCACCCTAAAATCATTCATACAGCAGAAGGTTTCTCTCAACCAGGATTTTTGGTATTGCCTTTTTGTATTGAAAGGCAATTTGTTTCCAAGGCACCTCAAGTCAAGTTTATAGTTTTGTCACATGCCACATGTAAATGTGATTAAGAACACACACACAGACACACACAGCCATGTATAAATAATGCAATTACCATTTTGTTGGTGTATCTTACTGTGTTAAATTATTTTGGACTGAAGCAATTACAAAAAAATACTTTCTTGTAATTAAATGTCACTACCAATAAGCATACGTTTGAGCAATGATAGAAATGACTTGCAGAAGACCAGATACTGAGTGGTACTAAGAGTCAGGTGCACCACCAAAGCATTATATTTGCACAAGCACAGAGTATTGTGCTTCAATATCTATTTGTTTTTAAATGCCCTGTCAGGGATGATATTATGAGGATAGCTTGATGGATGTTTTGTTGTGATTCAGCTGCAGAAAATGAAGTGGCACTATCCATGACAAAATTGAAATTAGCTCAGTCTCCATTATGGCCCAGGATAAGCAATCACAGTGGAAATGGATGAATAACGAATCATCAAGATGATGGTTTAAAATAGGCAGGAAGACACAAACAATTCCCTTCCGGTTAGATGAGTTGTGTACATACTGCAGGGCAAGGCCTACCCTTTTGCTGCAAAATGGTTTAGACCTACTCTTGCTCACACATAATATGTTCACAGCAATATTAGGAGGCCAGAGTGCTACAAAATGTTACAGACATAAAATACACTCAGATCACAGTCTTCTGGTAAGCTGAATTTAACCCATGGTGACTGACCCGTGGTCTGCAGACCTGAGAGAATACAGTGTAAATGTGAAGGATCTATGTCGACACTCACATCGAATCTTGTCAAATGTATCATGTGACGTGGTGTTTCATTTTCACTTCCTTCGCTCAATCTGGACGTATTTTCTTCACCCAGTATGTATATGTATCTTTTTTGCTGCAGTCTCCCGGTCGTGTAGATTCACCCTCTACAACATCCGGAAGATCAGGAGATACCTGTCTCAGCACTCCACCCAGCTGCTAGTCCAAGCACTTGTCCTCTCCAAGTTGGACTATTGCAACTCGCTGCTCGCTGGTCTCCCAGCATGTGCAACCCGCCCTCTTCAGAGGATTCAGAACGCAGCGGCCCGTCTGGTCTACAATCTACCCAGACGCTCCCATGTTACCACGGTCCTCATCTCTCTCCACTGGCTACCTATCATGGCCCGTATCAGATTCAAGACCCTGGTACTGACCTTTCGAGCAGTGAACGGGACTGCACCCGTCTACATCAAGTCTCTCCTGCAGCCTTACACCCCCACCCGTCACCTACGGTCTTCTTCAGACAACCGCCTGGTGGTCCCACCGCTCAAGACCGCCCGGTCCCAACACAAGCTCTTCTCCTGTCTGGCCCCCCAGTGGTGGAATCAACTCCCCACCTCCATCAGAGACACTGACTGTCTCTCCACCTTCAAGAAAAGGCTCAAGACGCACTTGTTCCGGGAGTACAACGGTACTTAGGAATGGTTCGCTTGACCCGATGTTAGTTTCCTCAATGACTCTTGCTTAGAGACTTGTTGCTCTTGTGGTTAGTGGTAACTGATTTAAATTTTTGTACTCGCTGTGATATATTGTTTTTATTATTGTTGCTTGCTTTTTCCACAGGTACACTTGCACTTATAGCGGTTCATGTTGTTTAATTGTAACTTGTTTAACTACATGCTCTTATGGTTCTTCCCTTTGGCACTTACTTTGGTTGTTCACAATGTGTGCTTCATGTTTTGGCTACTCGCAATGTTTTTGTGGCTATCTTGTTGTTATGATCAGTGACCTATGCACTTTGTAAAGCTCTCTCTTGGAAGTCGCTTTGGATAAAAGCGTCTGCTAAATGAATAAATGTAAATGTATCTGATTTTGCCAAAGATTGAAGACTGTCAACTGTACATACTTTACCAGTTTTTTTGCGTTTTTACAGCTATAAATATCAGCTTTGGTTTAGGTGAAGAAAATGAGTGTCAATATAGTGTTCACTGTGCACTATGAAAACAACAATCAGTGTCCTGTTAGGAAACATGCATTGTATTCTACAGAAATACATGAACTGTCTGAGAATTGCGAACCAAGTGTTTCAAAAAGCACAGCATGTGGTTTTTGTCACAGAATGTCTGTTCCATTCAGTAAATCTACTATATCATTGTACAAAGTGTCATACTGTGCACAACATTATCACACACATATTAATAAGTAAAGTTTGGGCTGTATCTAGAATCTCCCTTATCAAAGACAACACAAATGATGCTTGATGATGCCAAATGATTTGGTCCAGGCTTTAACTCATCAAGCTTGTAGATGAAATCAAATTCCTTCCATGTCACCCACTAACAGGAGCTCCTAGCATGAAATTGGTTGATAGTTGCATGAATTATGCCGTTAATATACCTTATTTTGGGGTTTAAATCCGTAAATCAAATCAAATACACCATATGCATGCAAAGGGAATGCAATAATATATTTATTTTAATGTAATTGTCTTGGAGATCCTAAGAAACTAAGAAACTTATTAAGATAAGTAATAAGGAAAATAATGTTCCAACTGTCCATACACATTTTTTGCCTTAAGCTTAACCTTATGGTTAAACATCAGTATACAGTGGCTTTGAACACATCTTTGTGATGGCTTTGTCACGTAACAATATTTTGAATGCTAGACTGGATGATAACCTGGTAGATAAACTGCAGTGACTGCATCAACAACAGCTATTTAGTCCTCCTCAATTCTGCACAAATCATGTCTGGGACTAATGATTTTTTCATTATGATTTGAGAAAAGCTGCACGTGGCCAAAAGTGTGCAGTCCTAATCTATACATCAATGTAAGTGTAATATAGAGCGATTCTAAAGCATAGTAACTGAACATTTTTGTTATATGATTGTACTGCATATACATTAGTGCCAAGATTTAGGATCCACAGAAGGCACCAGAGTGGCATCTAATATTGCTTTGAGGTACTTTGTAACTCTCCAGGTACTGTGTAACTCTCAATGTATAACTGAAAGACTTATTGGTCTTTTATTTGCTCACACAATTTATCCGGAAGTCAGTGAGACCGGCTCCGCCATGTGGGTGGAATAATTGAATGATTGAGTAATTGACTTGGTCCCTATTACCAATCAGTCCTCAACATTACCAACAGGGTTTGTGTGAAAATACATGAATAATGCAATGACTGAGAAAAGCTCAATTCACGAGGCTAAGATGAAAGTTCACCGACATAAAACATAGAAAAGGTTTATGGAGTTGCCTCAACATCCCCCATGAACGGAACAATTTAACAGTGGCTGTCACTGCATCTTTTTCTGGAGTCTCAAGAACACCTGAGCAATGCAAAACCAGGTTCAATGACCTCAGACAGAGTTTGGAGGTATAGAGGTGTGTACTGTATGCACAATATATTCTCCTCCAGCGGGACCAGGAGGAGAATGCAGCCTTCCTCTGAATCCAGCCGACTGGGTTCAACACAGGTCCACTGGTGAGCCTCCATCCTGTGGCACCGTTATCTCTTCTGAATTATCCATGGGGAAGAAGAAAATGTTAATTTCAATCTTTTCATGTTCATAAATGTTTTGACATAACTTGCTGACGTGCTTTTCTGGTAGAGACTTATATAGACATTCACTTACAAAGTAGGAAACAGATGGTCGCTAATTGCAATGCCCTGGTGTTCGCCACCGGCTCATCTAGCTCTCCATCATGCTGCCTACATCCTTGAAATATCTCCTTCGTAACATCCAAGTGGCATTCATTCCACATGGAAATAGTGTGCAGAACACGACATTCCACAAAGGCAACACTGGATGATCGATGACCGTATTATAACGCCCCCTACACAATCCATTCCAACATCTGAAAGGCATTTTAATGCAACAAAATGTATTTCTATTACAAATCGGGCATCGGCAGCTTTGATTGCAGTGATTGTATTGTCTCAGAGTTGTGGGGACTGTGTACTCTTAAAACGTGATGAGCTAGGCCTTTAATGGGTAATTTTGTCTCCTTTTAGCCACATGTCCAGAGTTTCGCTCTGAAGACTGAAAGTTAAGAATTCTGTAATATAAAATATGCTGAGTCAGGGGAATACACTAGACACAAGTGACATAACCTTGCATCGTAAACAACCTGATCAGTTACAGAGTGGAAACCCTTGCAATTTACATAGATGGCATAGTGCTTTAGAAATAAACATATTCATTGATTCATTGATGGTCTTTTTTCAATTTGTGGTTTTGTACATAAATTGCGTTGCGTAAGAAATCCATGAAGAAGAGCAGACTCCTCCGGAGGGACAGCTCCGCTCTCATGCTCCACTCTCATGCGCCGCTCTTCCTCCTTACACCTCCTCCTGACACAGCTATCACCTGCTCCTCCTACTCTGTGGAATACAAACAAAACCCACCTGATGTGGCATGAAAAACATCAAATGCCTGGGGTATTACCCACGTGACAGCAATGTGATCGGGCCCAAAGTCTTTAAACAGGGAATTTAGAAGTTACATAGAGTACACGCAAACCATATCAATACAAATGGTTTCAAACACATATGGCCTGCAAGTAATATGTTTTTGCTGTAGAGCCTGAATCATCGTAATTCATATTTGTAGGGCTTGCCTATGAGCAGGCTGTACCAGACTTTTTGCAGGCTGAGCATAGCAGGTCTTAAGCGGATTAGAGGTAATTAAAGGGCTGTTCCTGCTTGTCAAAGTCTTGGTTCCTCTCACTGTTTACATACTAAGGCATACGCAGGGAAGGAGATGCGATGCAATGACACCAATGTACTCTCGTAGAGCATTAGAAAAACAGGACTTTTATTCTGTTCTCATTATTATATGTCCATAGAAAGGTATGTCCAATGTATGGAAGCATAAATGGAGCGAACACAGTTTCTTGTGATACATGATTTTAATTTCGAACACTTTGCTAGGTGTTTACTACACAATGAGGGAAAGTGGAGGAGGGTGTAAATGTGCTCTATTTGTAGCATAAGCATGTATTTGTCACGTAATTCATGTACAAACGTATACTATTTAGCAGTGTAAGATTGACTTCTGCATTGAATAAAATCAATATTTCAGACGGATTTTCAGTTACTGTGTGTCCATAATGTATCATAGCAACCTGCCCTATTCATGCAACTGTCTGAGGTAGATTTGGCTAACTGTTTACTCTAATTGTCAACCAATTTCACACATTTAGTTTCATAATGTTTCAGGCTCGTCTCCTCTGATGCTTTGGACTTCATTCATCACTTCAAGTCCAACTGGCTTCAAATGAAAGCCATAAAAGAAAAATCATGTGATCAATTGGACACTCAACAGACTCCTGCCAATGCCATCTCTTTCCCTGTGCTTGTGGTCTTGGTGTTAATTGGATACCACCATTCCTATTGGCATGGCTATACATAGGAATTTAGCAGCAACTAGGATTTGTCTGAGTAGGCCTAACTATTAAAGAGATTTTTATTTATTTGTATGGACGTGAATGGATTTTTATCATTTAGCCTATAAAACTAAACCCGTTTTTATTAATTTGACACGTATAATCTGGTAACTAATAGATCTAAGGCGCAGTATGATACATGCAGTACAGTTGCTGTGAAAAAAACGGCCTGAAGGGTTTGTTTCCTTAATTGCCACCCAATTAATGAGATGACCGAAACAAAGTGTCCTACAGCCCTTTTCCGCTGCTTTGGTCTTAAAGTAGGCCCTCATTAAATAGTGCCTTAACTCAAAGGTATCATGTCCTTTAGAAGATAAACATTTTCATAGCCAAGGGCACATTGTTGACATTTTGGATTGTGAGATGCAACCCATAATAAATTATATTTTGTTATACAGAGGATATTGTATTTGCAACACATCCAGGCAAGACAAAACCAGACGTTAGCATTAAAAAGTCCTGTAATGACATTGGTGAATTTATTTGAAAGACAAATCGGTTGTCTTAACTTTCAGGTGAGGCAGTGAATCTGTCCCAGGTGCACTGATACATTGTAATCTAGACTATATATTATGGGGTCCATGTGGTTTGGATTCAAGAAAAATGAATGCTGATCAAAATCCAGACGTTGAAGAGGGATACATTTATACCACTATGATTCACATTTTTGTGCTAATGCTGTAAAGAACCAGGTTGGAGACTTGTTGCTTTCAGTTACTTGGCCACTGTTATTGCTTGAAATGCAGCTGATGCAATATAGCTGAAACAATGTGACAAAACATTATTATGGTTGTTCAAGTCTTTCTTCTGGAATGTTGCGAGATATTGTCTTCCTCTCAAAGACTAGCAGGTTAGATAGGATGGCAATCTTGATCCCCAGTATATAGTCATTAGTTTCATGATCAGTGGCTACCCCCTTCAGGTTTCCACAGTGTCACACAGTGAGAGAAAAAAAAAGTTCAGTCTACCTGAAATACAATTGGACAAGTTTTATTTGAGAGCTGTTTTAATAATGGCTTATCCACCCCCTGCTCATGCTCACGCTGTAGCTTTCTGTCTGGCAAGGATTTCCCTTGGTGATGAAACATCACATCCTTTAAATAATAATAACAGGTGTGCAGTGAGTAAATTGAATGGGAACCGAAACAAAAGGCTATTTTTCTTCTTTATGGTTTTTACCTAGCCAATATCCAATCAGACAAGTAGAACCGGCTACTGGTCCACGCTGCCTTACTATTTCAGACTTGTCTCATGGGTAGGTGTGTTCACAGTAACACAAAAATGTCAACTTCTGTAAAGGTGGTGGGAGAACATCTGCTTGTTGAAAGATTTGGCCTCGGGCCTGCCAACTACTATAAAACTAAGTTTGACATTCAAATCCCCTCCCCCATCTCTTCCTTCAAATAAAGAAAACAAAATAGAACAGATCTAAAATGAAGGATTAATGCTGAACCATGCACTCATTCTGCATATCAGATTTACCCTTTAAATGTTCTGGCCTGTTCTTAAATGCAATGAAAACAAGTCCAAAGAAGGTCATATTCATAAATATGGGGACACATTGTACACATACATAACTCCATCTTGCAAATCAGGCATACTTTTAGACAAATACAACCTTAAGTATTTACGTGAATGTTTAGGAGTGAGGCATTTCATACATTTCTATAAAAGTAAATATAGATATAGTCAATGTCAATTAGAAAAGAAACCTGCTTTTCTATCTTTCTAAAAATGATAGTGTTTCAGCGCCTACATTGATATATTTATTTGCCAGAACTCTCACTTTGCCAATATTAAGTTTTGTGTAACCATATGTCACAATACTTCCATTTTGAACATACTATGCATTTGTCTTGCTGCAAGATAAAAATAAAAACCTTGCAAGGTTTCATGGTACTTTAATAATAATAATCTGTAAGTAATAATCTGACACATAGTTGTTGTTTTAGTCCTGTTGTAATGGTTGAAACATTTTGAAAGGTCAACGAACTATAACCTGTGAGACCATGAAATGTATAGTAGGAACAGACACCACTTCAGTTGCTGAAGTCACAAACCAATTAATCCTAATTATTTGATGCCATCACATAAAGTACAGAGGCCGTGATCTAGGTAATTCATCTTGAAAATTAGCAGCAAATTTATGAATGTTTCTATTTATAACCCAAGGGATTACATACTCAAAAATGACACAATTAACAGCACTGCATGATAGCACAAGACATATCGTAATAATTTGTCAGGATTTGAAGGTAAGTCTCAGTGGTATGTTCTGTAGATAGGAGGTGCCTCTTCCACTCAGACTTTAGCTAATGAACAAGAGCATTCATAATAAGGAGATATTTCTCTTTAAACATGATACATTTCTTAGGGAATCTATTGCAGTTTCTAAATGTAAAGCATTAAATTCGGAAAGTTACAGCACATTAAGACTGTTAACTTATGAAGTTTGGTTGTGGAATTCACTTATTCACAAGAATGCAAAGACTGTTCCTAATTGATCGATTAGCCCTAACCCTAACCCCAACTTAAATGTTCATGCCTCAACTTATCCTGGTGTTTTTTGCCTTCACATTTTGCCTAATCTAAATTCCATTTTGTGTTTTTACAAAAAAATTACATACCACTGTAATGCCTATAAGACCGTGTTGAAACTGTTGAAACCCCAGGTGGAGAACGTTCCTTCAGGATCTGCTCAGTCAAACTTAGTGTACCATGTCAGATTGGGGTCAGATGGCTGAGCGGTTAAGGAGTCGGGCTATTAGTCAGAAGGTTGCCGGTTCGATTCCTGGCCGTGCAAAATGACGTTGTGTCCTTGGGTAAGGCACTTCACCCTACTTGCCTCGGGGAGAAGTGCCCCGGTACTTACTGTGGGTCGCTCTGGATAAGAGTGTCTGCTAAATGACTAAATGTCACAATGGCTGGTGAAGCTGACAGTTGATAGACAAGACAGACAGCAAGAGGCATTGGTCAATACACCACTGCCTATGACTTTGCAGGCTATCTGGTGTGCTTGTGTGAGGTAATCCCTCTGTCAGTAGAGGTGTGTCCACTGTGTTGCGTTTTTGATATTTGTGCTCCACTGCCACCGGTATGCATGGGGCTTAAGGGTTGTTACTTGCAACACCATCTATATATCTCCTGACAACCACCCACTGCCACTCCAGCCCACATATTTCCCATGCTTCTTCCTACGTGGTTTTCATTTTAATGAGAAGGCCTTATGGTAATGCAACTGCAAAACAACCAGACACTCATATCTGTTTGTTTATGTTGCCATGGTCATTCCTTGTCTGTGCACATATCCAGAGGACTAAACAGGGATTGCCGTAAGCCACTGAATGAAATTCAAAAACATTGTTTCATCATTGTTGTCAAATATTATGGAGGTTTGTACTGTTCAGAATAAATGATTGCTCTTTGTTCAAGATATAAAGAGACAATTTGCCTTTCGTAACATACTGTACAATGAATCTCCACACTTCCAAAATGTAGTTGGTATAGGTGTTAAAATAAACCTAGTACATTCTAGGTGTTAAAAGACAGCGTGTCAGCACTAGAATATAGGCTTTGGCTTGGTGTAGTGTTCACACCTTGCATGTCATTGTTGTTGGCAGGATAACAAGTATGTAGTGCAGTTCCTGCGAGAGTGCTTCCAAATGGAAAATACATCTGGCCTCAAAGAAAGATGAACCAAAGGCAGGCTAAATGAAGATTCCTTTCAACACAATCACTCTTACCTTAACAGACCAATGAAACATCTGTAAATAGATACAGCATTAGCTTTTGTCTCTGAATGGACACAGTCACAGTCCTGAGAGCATTAGAGACATTTGCTTTGACGTCTGCCTATTTTATGTGTCTTAAGAAGAACAGAGAGCTTTCATGGTCCAGAGTGTAACATGTAACCAACAGCGGTTTTCATCACTCCATATTGCTGCCTTTCATCTTCACCATAACAATATATGGTGTCTAGAAAGATGGAAGAAAAAAATCTTCAATCCATATCCCCTCCATTTCAGGCCTGGCTGTCCAATTTTAACCTCACAGAATGAGACTTTGCTCTGAAGTATCAAGATGCATAGTACATTGTAAACATGCACTCTTCTCTAATCAAAGATATTGAATTAAATAGCAGCCGTGTGAAAAAGAGTCTTCCTTCTTTGAGGGCCTGGAAATGTCAAACTTATTGAAGGTGATTCCGTTGGCACACTGGTACCATATTGTCAAGAGACGGAAACACATTTTATCACTTCAACTCGTGTGAGGTGTGTAAAGACGCCCATTGTATTTTTCAATTGAAATTAAGTGGAAATAAACTACATGTAGCTACTTTAGATACACTCAGACCTGTTTGGAAATATTTTGCCAAATTACTCTTCCTGGCTGTAGGAACAGACTACCTTGGAATGCAATGCATCAACACAATAGTAATCAGATGACAGGAGTCTTGATTGAGACAGAACCCTGGGATGTAATTGACTGCTCTTGATTGCTGTACTTTGACACCCTGAGCTGCTGAAGACAAAAGCATGCCTTGGCTCCATGCAGGTGCAAAGACAGCGATCGCTTATATTTTTCAAGCTTAATAATATGAAATGTAACACCCTCAACCAAGTCATGAATATTTATTGATATACTATTTACCTTATCACAGGTTCAGTTTCCCCTTAGTCACTCAAAACCTTTTTTGTATCAAATGCAGTGAAATGTACACTATACAATCATGTTCCAAGTGTACAACACAGACGATTACATATGTTGACAATGAATATCTGCATTATCTTGGTAACATACAGTACAAGAACCTGGCATGGTCATGCATAGTGAGGTAATAACATGTCAGAATATGGCAGGTCTACAGGACAGTGAATTGAGCCACTCAAGTTCTTAGGAAAATATACACAATCAGCCTCTGTTTGACCTAGAAGCATTATCTGTGGGTGGTGAGTACAATATGCAGGGCTGAGAAATAAATATAGATTTCCAGAGAAGCAGAGAATAGTTATGCCAATTGTAGTGGTGTGGGATCTTAGATTGCATGGTTGGATCTGACAAAAATTAACTTGATGAAAAATATTTGTTTGGTTTTGACCTGTACGTCTGTTTTTCATGTTTCCGTTTTACTGCAGCAACACGAACAACAATTACGACAAGAATCAGTGATCTGTTTACCCATTTAGACAATGTATCGATTGGTACAGACTGGAGCCTGGAGGTTCAATTAAGTAAATCTATTTCTTCTTCTAAATGAAAGCATCAGTTAAATTGAGGTTTATGCAAGGATACTGGGATGTCCTCATTTAAGTTGTTCTCTCTCTTGAGAGAGATGAGCCTTGACCTTTGCTTGCATTTTAAAGGATTATTTTCCAGATAGGTTTTAAATACTTGACTTAGAGGACGAGCTAAAAAGGCATATCGCATCTACCCGCCTAGTCTTTTAAGTCTCTTGTAAACACAAAGACATACATATTCATCTGGGATGTCTTACACTTTACTACAAATTGGAGAGGAGCTCACATCGGTATACGCCAAATTAGCATTCAGCTCCTGGTTTTACATTTCTGCACTGTGGAGTAGTGAACAATTTATATTGCTGGTTGTATTTTTGAATGTGGTTTTGAGAACAAATTGCTTTTTGAGACTGCAGATCATGTACGAGCTCTGCGGTTCTGTTGTTGTTATCGGGATTCTGAGAGACAATAAAGGAGAGGCAGTGTCTGTCGGGCCTGCAGCTAGAAATGCTTCACTGTTAGGGGCAACCCGCCAGCAGAGGGGTCCTGAGCTTTGACTGGTAGGTAGCAGCTGAAAGCAAACGTAGAAGTAAGAGTAGATCCAGACCACCTCACATCTCCGGCCTCACGACGGGGAGCTTAATCATCCCTTTCACTTGCTTGCTTGTGTACTGCAAAGATTCATCACACAGACCTTATTTCTTGAAGGTTGTTTTCTGAAAGATGAGGTGAAAGAGGTGCAGGTGAAATGTTGCGCAGGCTCCCTGAAGGCTCAGGGATGTCCCCACACCTCCACACAATGTTTGGTTTGTGAAGATTCATGATTCAGTACCAGCCCTGGGAGGCAGGAGATGGCTGTTTGATTGATTGGCTCCAAATCCAATTCATAAGCTGGTGCAACAACAGTTGAAGTAAAAAAAAAAAAGATATAACTGCACTGTAGAACACGTTCAATGAAGAAATCGTTTTTGCATTTCTGATCGGTTGTTGTGTACAGTATGTTGAATGTGCTTGTTGCAGTTACAGAAGGATTTGTCCCTAAGAGATTGTTCTCATGCATGTCTGACACTGTTGTCTGTCCATTCCTCATGGACAATCTACTTGCAGAAAGCTAGCGGTCTGCAAAAAGCAACTTACTGCGTTAAAACTAATTGGACGGGAGTTCCTGGATGAGGGTCAGAGGCAAAATATAGATTATTTTGTGTATTTCAAATACATCCACGCAAACAATCACAGCACATTACACATTAATGACAACAAAGGTGTTCACGGTATCTCTTAAAAAATGTATGAAAGTAAGTCACAATTGAGGGACAAATCTGTTTTGAAACTCACATACCACAAAAAGAGTGAACAGCTTGGGATATAATGTGCTTCATGAGCATTTAGGAAGGAGGGAGAGCATAGAGAGAATAGACATAGTATACAACAGTGCATATTGTGAATACTAATAGTGAACATGGCCTCTAATTCAAATTGTTCTCTTGTTAATCAACAAGACTGAAAACAGGCAGAGCAAGCTCTAGAGGACTGGGAAGAAATCTATTAACATACACTAGGCTGTTGTGCTTGTTAAAATAATGGAAAGGCTTTAGGGGGAAGGCTGACCTGGGTAGGTGCATTGTTCTCCTGGCTGTCGCTTAAGTTAATTGCAATTTTGAACCTTTAAAACCTTATGAAAGTTTCCGCAGTTCGACAAGCTTCACCAATATTCAAACTCAATGAATTGTTTCCTCTGGATAATCCTAATTGAGCTTGTTTTTTTTTGCCAGGCAGCTTACGTTGTTTTGTCACTTATTAATCAAACATCAAAGACGATTTTTAATGATGTCAGGGAAGCTGCATTTGACATAAGAGATAAACCAAGTCCAGGAGATGTCTTTGGCCTCAGTGGAACCCAGTAATGCAAGACCTGTCACTAAAGCTCCCCTAATTGGGGAGCTGGCTCCAGATTTGAAAGGGGTTTGGGGACTGCTGTCTGATAGCTTTCAGATACTGGAAAGCAATTCACAAGTCATGCAGAATGTCTGAGACAAGATTTGATTTTGTTCTTCACGCAAAGCATTGTGTTTTCATAACTTGCAAGTCAAAAATGTGAATCACAGCAACCAATGTTTTGTTGAAGTTGCTGTATATTTTTTTCTGTTGAGAACAGCAGTTTATGCTTTTGTGAAGGTGCTAAAGTTGTCTTGCCATAGTGACGTTGTACAATTATCTTTTTCTTGTGTAACATTTGAATGAGGGAAACAGATGTGGGAACGTAAGAACACATACAAGAAGACGAATATAACAACAGCCAGCATACTGTAAGATATGGAAGAAACGCGTGCATTCATTAACGGTTCTGGTTATTGGAATGGAAAAGAGAGATGTGTTAGTGAGGGTCTGGGTGCTCAGTTCTTGTGACAGGTTGTTCACAGGCCCCAGTCCCAGGGGACATGTGCACAGAGGCATCACCAGTGTGCCTAATCCTCTCAGCAGCAGACCTGGACAGAATAGACTGGCAGCCCCCAGGGAAGCCTTCTGCTGTGCTCTGTCCTGTCTGCTTGCTGGGCATCTCTCTCACACACACAGAGACACACACACACACACACACTGTCAGATATGTCTTTACAAAGAACATTCAAACTTTTAAACTTCTGCAATGGTTAGTTCCCTTGGTTGAATTGAAAGTTCATGTACAGCTTCGAGATT
Source organism: Osmerus eperlanus (assembly GCF_963692335.1). NCBI lineage: Eukaryota > Metazoa > Chordata > Actinopteri > Osmeriformes > Osmeridae > Osmerus > Osmerus eperlanus. The sequence continues at coordinate 4,308,019 of NC_085019.1, forward strand.
GCTTGCCTAAATGTAACGTGGGCTTTTCTTTCCAGATGGAAAGCAGTTTTCCATTACACCACAATGCAAAAAGTCATGAATAGTTTAAACTGCCAGGTGGTTAAATATTGAGTACAAAGTAAACTATCTGCCTGACCCCACATCAGATTTACTTTACATACAATATTCAGTCAGATGAGTCATGCACTTAATGTAATAAATGTGCTAAGGTATACAACCTTTTTATTAGGCTTGTCTTGAAATATACATGGAAGGATTTGTTTCTTGAATGATTCTGATCTATCATCTATGTTACCTGATGTCAATCAAAAGGTCACTAACAGGCAATCATGCCAAAACCAATAACACTCCAGTAAATCTGTCCATTAAAAATTCCCACATAAATTGAAAGCTCTCTTTTGAGACGCTTGTCAGGACTGTAGAGTTAATTAAACCTTGCAATCAGAGGTCCAATGAAATAAGAGCTGAGCATTGCTCCTCCCCAGACAGTTGTTAACAAAGCGTCTCTGTACTGATTAGTACTGAAAAGTGCTGATCTGACAGCTAAAACTTTGCATCCCATCGCAAAGTTTTCCATCCAACCTGAAACGAGGCCTGCTCTGGATGTTACCGGGGTTGTTTGGGATCTCTCTGGTGGTCCATTGATTTGAGATAGTCTTCTGAGATAAGATAGACCAGAAAAACCACCCTCTGAGGGACAAATAGGCCAAACTGGTTCTCTGTTTATGTGTGCAGGTTTGCTTATTTTATCTTCCAGCTTCCTCCCTGATGCCACATTGATTAGTTGGTGTTGTTATACTTCACAGCATGTTTCTTTACCACAGCAGTATCATTGCTTTGTGTGGCACATAACAAGACTACCAAGACAAAGTGAGCCTGGACATCAAAACAATTCTACAATTGCTCCTACATGTAAGAGACAAGGACAGAAGGTCTTAATGTGATGAACTAAGTACTGAGTACCAACAGAGTGCAATGATGGCCTAGAGTCCAGGCCGGCATTTAGGAATATACACTCTGTCAGATTAAGGGATTGGTTTAAGAATTTATTATACCAACAAAATATCTTTGACAGCATGGTTCTGCTTCAGACTCTGCATGACAATGGGTTTAATTGTGATGTGTATGAATTCCAACCTGTGTTCAAGACCAGGGGTCCAAGGGTGAACATCACCAAAGTAAAGTATTTTAGGTCCGCTAAATGCATGACCGTGACCTCTGACTCTGGTATTAACCATGAATTGACACAGCAAACTAAAAAAGAAATGTCCGAAAATGTATTGCCTTAGGGACACATTTGAAATACCCTATGTGACTTTGCAGAAAAGGATGCAATTCAAAAAAAAAAAAAAAAATTCATATAGTATATATTACCCGTATTAGGTGACTTAATACTACTGCTGTTATCTACGTACACTGTAAATGGAGACATACTACAGAAAGACAATGCAATGACACAGGACCCCTTTTATTAGTTTGCTCTTACACAAGAAAATGAAACCATTCACATTTCTCTGGTGGAAAGTGTCTGGAACTGCAGAAGCAATTATCTGATAGCCTTATCAAAACATCCCAATTGAAGAGGGCATTACATTAACACACTATACAGTGTGCTGGCATACAGTAGCAGGCTCCTTTTGCTAAACCTTTTCAAGAACAACCTTATCATCATCTGACAACTGGTTTGCTACTGTATCTTATTGAGTGATGCAGGTTACACCATGCTGTTTTATCAATTGGCATACCCATTTACTGTTCATGCTCCCAGTGTAACACAGAACAACTGAGCTCATAGTACACAATGCATAGTAATGGGCAAACCGATTGTAAAACTCTGGAGAATTTGCCCTGTGAGCTCAGAATTTACTTCTTAATCTTCCTAAAGTGTGTTAATATTTTAATTATTGTAAAAGTGGATTATATACGCTTAGTGGATTGCTTGTCCGTCAAGTTTGTTCTCACACAAGTGTGATCGTGAGGAATGTATTCACTTTAATGGCTGCCTTGCATCTGTGAGTCCTAGAACCCATTACAGATGCTTGATAAATGCCTTTGGACCTCCCACAACCACAGCAAATCAGAACTTTGCTGCAAATTACAACATTATGTTTTATAGCCCCCGTGAAGATCATTACAAAAACTCCTGAAGATTATGTGTAATATCCTGCTCCCATACGGCCTTGCTTTATACCTATCAGCAAACAAGCTATTATTCTGCGTATAATGAGAGGGAGGAAATGAAGGTGTCCTTACACACTTTTAAACACAACAACAAAGCTGCACGAGGAAAATGGCACTGATAAGCACTTTTTGTGCCACTGGGACCCATTGTTTAAAACACATTGGGCTTTAAGATTAGGTTGTAGCTGAATTCACGCATGATTCAAGTTTAGATTGAGAGCGGGCCTCGGGGATGGCGCCATGAATGCGTTACCCTTGTGGAAGGAAAGAGGATATGCCAGATTTTACGTCTGTAGGTGGTGATACCATGGTGTCTGGGCACAAAGCTTTTGGCTATTACTTCTACTCGACTGAGAACAAACTATGTGTCGAAAAAAATATTTTTAACTACCAAAGCCATTGTTCTTAGATAGGAGCATAGAACATGGCCAACTGGTGTTCACACAATAATATGATGGGTAACACTTTATAATAAGTCAACGCTTTTTGGCATTTACAAAGTGTTAACTAATAGTTAGTTAATCCTTTATAAAACATTTTGAAACATTAACAATACATTATTAAATAGTTAATAAGCTTATTATTAAACACTATGTTGATCATTAATAAACACTGTTAAAAATTATGCATTTTATTCATAATACAATTCATAAGGTGTTTGATAACTGCATTATCATACTTTATACACAGCTTGTTAATATAGTTGCAAACCAGTAGTTTAAAAGGTGTTAATGGTACATGAGCTGGTATAGAAAGCATTAGCAAATGGTGAACAAACCATTTACATTACCTTTATAAAGCATGAGTAAATAACTAACAACATATTTACTTATGTCTTTAATTAATGTATGCCAAGTCGAATACAGGATGTACACTATGCTTTGCAGATATCTTAACAACTATTTTATAAAAACTTACTAATGATGCAACTTCTGATTAGTAATGCAAGTTATAAAGCATTTACTAACTGTTAGTTAAGGCTTTTGCGTGACCTAATCTAAAGTGTGAACTATTTATGCCTTATTAAGCATTTATAGAAAGACTATAGGCCTATAGATGTTGTGTTTTTGTTTTTTTAGAAGAAATAGCTGTTAATTTATTTACCTGGGTAATAAAATAGTATTTTATTTCCATTAAGAAGCAATACAGTAGAATTGGTATAAAAGTTGGTTACCCGAAGCTGTATTTTATTTTCCAAAAATGGCTGTAATAAACTGCAAATGTTTAGCTACTCCTCGACAGGTCTGCAAACGCCTTTGAAAGCAGAGATTTGTTAAAACGTTTGTTAACCGAGATCGTAGGTCGAGGTTTACAAACAAATCGTTTTAACAAATTGAGGCGACAAAGCGTTTGCTGACCTGTCGAAGAGTAAACATTTGGTTTCTTATATACTACAACAATACGTGGGAAGATCCCAAATCAAACACGGCGAATCTGGAGCAGACGCCATCTTGTCAGAGCAATCAGCTGCATTTGTACTGGTGACGTCACTACATCTCCAAGGCAACATATCAACAACTCTTTTGAGAACGTCTTCTGAACCAATAAGAACAGCATATTGGTTCAATTGCAACAACAGTACGAGCGTTCTGATTGGCTAATGGGTAGTCATGCCAGCCGCGTATTAAGTCTTTATATATATCTACGCGCGTATTGACCTCATCTGCGGTCTGATACGTATTCGTATTGCCCTCCGCTGATGTCATCTTCAAAATGAGCGAGATCGAGGAGTTTTACTATCCAGATGACAATGAAGACATCAACAGCGACGAGGAAATTCTTAACTTTCTAAAAGAGCAGAAAAGTGTGAACACAGAGAGATAAACGACAAGCGCTAGGCAGATTGCTAGGTTTGGTTGCTCAGATTTCAGATTGGTTGCTAGGTGCTAACACCTGAAACACACCGTGAGAAGACGAGTAGAGCTGAACAAAACTACATGTTTTAAATGAAAAGAGCTAAAAATGCCATATAATAAACAACTTACTAACCTCGACCGTTCAGTCATGCCGGGAAATATCAAACTGAGGTTTTAACGTATCGACCGCTGTTACTCTCGGCTAGTAGAGATAAGTAGTTAGTAAGACACATGCCTGTCATTACTTCAATAAAATAGTAATTTTGTGTATAACATTGTGTTGTGTCTGTTTCCTTTTGAGAAACGTATGTTCAGCCTTTGTGAATGTGAGGTTCGAGAATGGACAAGAATACCTTAATAAATAACTTATAAATGTTTAATAAGGCAGAGATAGTTCACACTTTAGATTAGGTCACGCAAAAGCCTTAACTAACAGTTAGTAAATGCTTTATAACTTGCATTACTAATCACAAGTTGCATCATTAGTAAGTGTTTATAAAATAGTTGTTAAGACATCTGCTAAGTATTAGTGTACATCATGTATTCGACTTGGCATACATTAATTAAAGACATAAGTTAATATGTTGTTAGTTATTTACTCATGCTTTGTAAAGGTAATGTAAATGGTTTGTTCACCATTTGCTAATGCTTTCTATACCAGCTCATGTACCATTAACAGATTATAAACTACTGGTTTGCAACTATATTAACAAGCTGTCTATAAAGTATGGTAATGCAGTTATCAAACACCTTATGAATTGTATTATGAATCACATCCAGAATGTTTAACAGTGTTTATTAATGATTAACATAGCATTTAATAATACGCTTATTAACTATTTAATAATGTATTGTTAATGTTTCAAAATGTTTTATAAAGGGTTAACTACCTATTAGTTAACACTTTGTAAATGCCAAAAAGCGTTGACTTATTATAAAGTGTTACCATATGATGTGTCAGATGATGTGTGCTTAAAATAGTTTGTATGCTGCATTTGTGAAAAAGCAGACTTACTCATTCACTGATTTCTTCACACCAACTGTGTTGGCGTGAAATTATGTGTTCAATGGTGTACATTTCATTCATCATTGGAGAAAAGGGAGAAGTGAAAATGTGGGGATTTGTTCATTGATATCACATTATGGTCTATATTCTTCATACACATTAATTATGTCTGAAGATTACAGTAAAGACTCTGAAAGGAGAAAGTTGAGGTCTGTTGAAAGTTGGTTAATTCCTGATTGGAGAGGTCCATGCCTTTGCTCTAGCCACTGATCTGAGCTTATCAGTCATAAGCTTTACCTAATTGCTGGATTGCTCCCTCACCCTCAAATTAATACACAGTGAATCCACAATAATCCTCTTAACAGGTTTAGAAACTTAAATGTTTAGAACTTATATTTAAAACGTTGTTTCTACAAGCCACATATTTTATAGTACACTATAATACACGCGTCTCGCTCATCTCACTTTCAAATGTAGTTCAATTTCAAGGCAGTTACAGTACATGTAACACTGCAGCTGCAAAACAATGTTATGTGTAAACATGTTAAACAGAATTAGTAATGAGCAGGCATTGACTTATTTGGAATAGCAACTATGGCAAGTGCCTATGAATTCCCTTTCTTTTATATCTTCACAGGGAACAGGGAAAGCCATGTTGCTGTGACTGAACAAAATGAAAAAAGGTTGTGTTTCTGCATCAATGGATTACATTTTGTTCACCAGGACAATGTTTCATATACTGAAGGATATTAGTAAAGTGGACGTGTCTCAGTATCAACTTAGTAACACTATAATAACATACTTAATAACACTATAATAACATACTTAATAACATGAGTATTGAGGTACACGTCATTCAGAATGGAATTGGGATCCAGTTGCCAGTGTTTTCATGTTATACATTTATGGCTGTAGTGTATAATTGTTCACTTAGCAGAGACTTTTATCTAAAGCAACACACAGAGGAGGATTTGAATTGCAGTAAATAGACCTGCAGTCTAAATGTTGTACCACTGAGCTATATTCTATATGTTTTTCCCTTCCATGTTGCTCATATTGACTGATTTTTTTAATCTGTGTTCACAAATTCGAATGAATAGAAATGAAAAAATGGGTTAAGAAGTCCATTGCTCCTGACAGCCTCTTGAGGCCTGATTTCTGGACTGACATGATAACCAGCAAGAGCTGATTGAGGAGGACGACCTTCACAAATGCTTATCCAGGGCTTGACATTAATGGCCGCCCAGGGCAACCCAATATTGGAATTTACCCGTTCCAACATTTCTAATTAGTGGACTGGACTCAACCTTCACTAAGCAAGATCCATACAATTATGTTTATCGTAAATCTCACCGCATTGTGGGTGGAATAAAGAATGTTGAAAGGGTATTGGTCAATTTCTGGATTTTCCTTGCTGAGAAAGGTGGTTGGAAAATCAACTGTCTTTATTCTTGACGAAGCAACCGGTTTGTCAATTTTTTGATTGAATACAATAATCCATTGCTCATGCTGGAATGGGGAGTAAAGCATAAGTCTGCTCGCATGTGGACATATGAATCTGCATTAACAGGAACCCAGCACAGTCATGTATCTAAGCAAGTGAAGTGTCCCTAATGTGAGGAAACTTTCCTGAAGCAGACAGGAGCTTTGCTATTCCATTAGCCCTAATGATTTCCATTAATTGTGTTACGATTGAGAAATTACCTGCTTAGAGAACAGACACCTCAATTTTCACCTTTACACAATTATGTAGGTTTGGAAGACCAGACTTCCCCAGACTATACTTGTAAAGAGACTTCCACATATCTCTGTAGCACTGTCCTGTGAAACCAAAGAAATTATGACATTTAGAAAACGCGAAATGTTGGGTACATTTAATAAATGTAAAATGTTGCTGATATAATGATTAACAATTCTAAATGTTTTTAGGAAACACACTAGTACAGTTATAGTCATTTACTATCTACTTGTTGAGTGATTTGGATTTTGTCAATCAGAGGATGCAATCATTGACAAGTCAAATTTTATCAGCAAGCTTTGCAATGAAAAAAGTCGGAACTTTACATCTGAAGTAGAGCTCCTTGTTTGTGTCAATGCACTGTACATGAACTGCAGTAAACTGTGCTTTAAAATAAAATAGATTTCTGGCAAAACTCCAGATTAGATAAATGTCTTTGGGGGGTAAAAGGCCAAGACTATGGATCAAGCTCAGAACCCAACCAAAGCATCTAAAGAGGCAAATTACACAGACCACTCAACCCCAACAGTGAATTTTCTCGTATTTGATTGAAATTATTCCCCCTTCCTGCTTCTGGAGTCAGTCAATACTGTTTATTCAAGAGTAAAATTCTATGATGGAAACATCCGTCAACTGTTTTCTTCCTGTGGTTATTTTTATAACCATTTTATAACCATATTAGATTGCTGATGTCAGTTGCTACTAATTACATCAGGCTACTCACGACAAATGTTTATCGCCTAGCTATTTTATTTCAGGCTCCATAATTTCTCACTCAGAATCAACCATACTGGAAAGGTAAGAGGTGAACAGTGTACATACATATTGTGAATGTAGCCTGTAGTAGATATTTGAAAGGCAATTTGGATGTTCATCGCTTTTGCTGAGATAATAACCTGAGTACTGAATTCATGGCCATGAATGAGCCTTCACCATTTGCATCTCTATTTTTCAACAACAGTTTTAAACAATTTTCACACTAGGTGAGCTTTTAGGATGGGAATTCCTGCTGTGTGGATTCCATCCTTAAGAGGCAATCTTGCATGAGGTCTGTGATACATCTCTCTGAGCCAAAGTGCCTTTGATCACTATTTGTCAGAACCACTGAGTTAAAGGTGGCCTGGAGTGTACACCTGCGACCAGGTTGGAGACATGATTCTGTGTCAGTGTTCATCGAGCTTGGGCTTTGAATCAGCAGGACTCTACACTCTGCACCACTTGCGCTCTTCTGGAAAGTGGGCCTGTACACACCATTTAATTTGTATATTTAGCTGCTGAACAGGCATATTGCCCAATTTATGCTCCTTGAACTCCGCCTATTCTGTGTATTTCTGGAGCTTTCTGTCTCTAAGAGCTGATGAACTGCTGCAAGCATCACTAATGAATTTGCTGTCTTAACCACAAAGTACAAGCTTTATAGTACACTACGTAACTGAATTTGCTTTGAATCCTGAAAAACCTCCTTCAAAAAATGTATCTTCAAAATTTGCTGTGAACCTATGTTGAATGAGCTTTACACAGTACTCAGATTGGCAGGGGGTGATAAATTACACTCGTGTGCCATACAGTTCAAAGAGTCGTGAGCCAGCATGGAAGATACGAAAAACCTGGGTGTTAATACCCTGTATTTGTCCTTAACTGCCATTTGACACATTTTCCCCCTGCAACAGCACTTGAAACTGTGGCCGGAAGCGATATTGACTTCTACAGTGGGGGAGTTTGAATACAAGTAGTTGGGATATATTTGGATTGAGAGCAAGGTCCAAACTGCTTTTATACGATCTGGTGTCAACTATGGTCCATTTGCTTTTCATGAAAAGCGGTTTCTAAAAAATCACTCTCAGAGCACATGATCTTATACAGAGGTTCCCACTGTGCTCTGTTGCTAGTATACCCTCTCGTACATTATGTGTAATGCATTAAACAGATTTTTAAGTCCCGATGTGTTATGGTGTGGCCTTGGGAGCTGCAATAATTGTTTTCTTCTAACTTCAAATTGCAAACCACAGTGATTTCGTCTGATATTTTAATCTAACTTTGTTACGTGCTGCAGAAAGGATATACACAACCAATAAATGTTATGTCAGAAAGAGTAATGGTGTTATTAAATGCTTATAAATATATAAAGAGATGTTCGCATTTGATTTATTTAGTTAATTGCATTGAGCAAACTCACATAACTTCACATTATATGTGGAGACATAAAAGTCAACTCTCAGATGTCCTGGGTCCCAAAGGAGCTCTCAAAGTTCGTTTGAGTGTGAATTGAGAAAGTATAAATATGGGATTGTGGGTTAGAACACACAATAATATCTATCCTACTCTCACTATAGCTGTTAAAAACGGGGGAAAGTACCACAATAAAATACATTGCCAGTATGTATACAGAGCTACACTTCCACTTGTTGGGAATACGAGTTCAATATTAAAACCATATTGTTAGCTTGTGTTCAGGTCTGTGTTGTCCAATGTTGTACCAATCCAGGCAGAAGACAGTAATATCCCCATGGTTGTGTTTGATTTTGGCTCTAACTCATGTGGAATTGATGCTCGTTGGACATTGATCCGTGTTGAAATGTGAAAACACAGGAGACAAATGTCAAAATCTTCCCTGCCTCCACTAAGCACAAGTCTTTTACTGGGGCCTGTTTCGTCTGGTAGGAGACCTCAGATATTCTGTTTAAAGGAGTGTATAAAGAATAACAGGGTCCCCCTCAAGGCTTCATCATGCTCAGGTAAAACTAGCCTGGGAATTTACTTTACGAGGACTAGCTGCCTTCCCATGCCAATAATCTGCCCTCCAGGACTGAAAAAAACATGAGAAATTAATGCTATTAGGTAATTGCTTCCCAACATTGTAAAGAAATTTCCAATGCACTGGAAGCAAACCATATATATTCATTGCGCATGTGTATTCACAATTTCCAATTTTTCTACTCTCCGACTAAACGTAATCTAAAGTTAATGGCTAAATGACTGTAACTATAGGAGGATAATTTAGATTAAACTTTGGTGTATCAGTCCATCCTTCTGGTCCATTGCTTATTAAGTTCAATTGACTTTACATTAAATCTCTTCCACTAGAGTGAAAATGGCATTGAAGTTGGAGACAGTCTACAAAGCTGCACTTAGATTAGAATCTGAGTTCATTTCACAAGCTGAAGGTACGTCAATCAAATTGGCTCACTTCACTCTGCAAAGTGATCTGCAATCAGGTTCTCTAGCTTATTCTGTACTATCTTGTAAAAGTATCGTGGATAAAAGGTATTTCACTTGTCACCAGTGACTCAATGAGTTACGTCGTCTTTGTCATTAACCTTTCTGACACAATAGCCATTCTACACATGTCTCATACAGTCCTGCCATGCCTTTTAAGAGTGTAGCTTGGAAGCCTTATTTGAAATGTGTGATTGCCAAAAAGAGCTAGGCCATCATACAAATGATCACATTGGAGGAGCATGTCATGCTCAAAGACTACTACCTAACTCTCGAAAACCATATCCTTCTACTTTCAAAAAGTAGACTTTGGTGTGTTAACATAATCTGTGACTATCACAGTGCATGGCCAAGTTTTCTGACGGAGCTTCCATTTCCCAAGAGCAATGATGCAGTTAGTTTGAATGCAAGCATTTATGTGATGGGCACTGTATCAGCGGGCAGCAGATGATTATCTTGCAGAGTCGACAGTGAAAAGGATAATCAACCGGCTTATGGCTATCAAGAGAGAGGACAATGCAGAGATGGGGAAGCAGAGCTTCCTTAATTATTAACACCCTGGCTTCATTCTCCTCAGTGTGGGCTGCACTAACCTGCTGCTGGGCCATTCACAGATGGAGAGACTCAATGGGGCGGCTGCCATGCCCTAATGTGGTCTTTAGAGTGGCAACACCAGGACCAAGGAGAAAACCCATTTTCATGATCATTTTAGCAGGACCTCATAATGTTAATTCAAGCTGGGGAGAGATGTTCCTGTCAATTTGTGAAGAGTCATTTTCTGTCTTTCTTTGCTGCGAGGTTTTATATTTATGTAAATAAATGCAGGGGTCTTATTTTCCTTTTGACGATTGTGACACATATTTTGACATTGTTGGTTAAGGTGATGGGTTGAAAAATAAGAAATATGATTTCCTTGATTGAATCTTCCAGAATCCTGCACCTGTCCTCCATGTTGCCATTGTGTTTGCGTTATGATTAATTGTCACCCTTTGCTCCTTGGTGTATGCTTGTTGTGTGAAGAAGGCAGATTGCGATTAAGTGCCTTCGGAAAACAACAAAGCTGAGAACAAAAATTGCCCTTTTTTTGCCAGTTGCATTTCAATGACCTGATGTTAGTCCAACCCTTCTATGATAGAAACAAAACAAACAATTGGATTCAGAATCTCTCATTAAGATTCTGCATAATTACTCTATTTCAAACCTTCATGGTCTGAAGAGAATGACCTGTGATATGAGGGCCATATTTGCTTTGCCCCTTTTTCAGCTTTTAAAATATTCTGTCAAAATACAACATATGAGTTCATCTGAGGTGTTTTTTTACTTAACTGTAACTACCATCATACATTTTGTACCGAACTGCACTGGCAGAGAGTCGTTAAGTCACTGACGTCAGAGGAGGGGCACAGAACTGCTCGCTGACCCTGTAGAGCAGCGCTAGGAATCCCCAGAGATTAATTAGCCTGGCTATGGCAGTGGTCTATCATGTCCAGACTGCTGTCTGCCTGTCTCCCTGTCAGTAGTCTGGCAGAATATTGACATAAATAAACGTCAGGAGTCCTTTGCTGCAAATGGTGTGAAAGTAAAATACAATGAAATTCCCAGAGTTTGAAACGGAGCGAAAGAGAACATGGAAACTCTTGTGGCAGCTCAATTATCTTCACATCAATCAGGCGGGATGTGATTGGTAGCTCGCTAAACGGACCAGGAGTAATGTTTTGAGTTGGATCGATGGCCTAGCAGTCAGCTTTCAGACAATCATGCCCACCATCATTACTATCTCCACTGACTAGTGAGGTGTTACATTATCCAACTTGTGCATTATACAATTGAACATACCCAGACTTATATGGTCACATCTCCACCTCAGAAGACATCATCCTCAGGACGTCAACGCTTTTAACATCTGTTTTCATGATAACCAATTATCATGTATCACGTAAAGTACATTTACTTTACATTCAGTGAAAAAAAATGAAGCAGACACCCGTACCCATCTTGATTTTTGAGCCATTAAAACAGAACAGAAAAATCCCTAGGTAGGAAGCACTTCAACCATAACATTTGTTACCCTGGTGTCTCCTGACTTCAAAACATCTGTCCCATGAATTTTCCTTTTGTACATCAGAGAATAGATATGCGTGCCTTTAAGCATGAGTAATCAGTGGTCTGCATTTTATCCTAGCTGTGTCAGTTGTGACCTCAGTTAGCCCTCTTCCTGTCATTTGAACAGTCTTTTTTTACTATAACTATTTCTGATACATGAAGCTCATGACTGAACAAATATCCATGTCTGTATATATTAGTCACTATGCATACATTTTGATGTTATTCATCAGCCATGTTCATGCTTGAAGGCCCTTCCATCCACAGAGACAATGAAAGGGGATGTTAAAAAGATCATAATTCACCACAATCCTTTCTACACCTTAGGTCGGGATCCGTTATTCACCAATAAAAAATGGTAGGCTGCTGTATTCACGTGGTAAATAACAGTCATAAAGAACAATGAGAACAGTATGACCTGTATGCTGCAGAAACATTACAACATTACATTAACAACACTTACGCTCAATCAATACTTTTGGCAAACTCCGTAGATCTAAACCTTTTTAAGGACTAAAGCAGATCACTTATGAGAAGATGTACCAAGGAGATCATGTTCCTGAGAGTACAGCATCAGCATCATTTAGTCAGAGTTATATCAGCTCAGTTATTCCTGGGGAGAGTTAAGGTCCGTGATTTGGTTTGAAATGTTACTTCCTGTGGAACCTAATCAGGGACAGCAGGTGGTTGAGAAATATCTCAACATCAGCAGCAATCATCTCCGCTGACATGTCATAATCACTCATCGGGATAAACTGTGCTAATAATCATCGTGTGGAATCATGATTGCGCTCAGTGTAAGGTCTAGAGGTTTGATGGGGACTCTAGTCTTCAGCAGAACGGATTCTCACTATGAAACCGGATGTCTGTACCATTACCAGTGATTAGACTTTACATGTGAAATAACATCAGACATGACAGAGGGCGTGAAGCTCATTATAACATGATGCTCAAATGTAAATTTGCATTTCTTGTGTGTAAACTGTAAATGTTGACGGTACTTGTATTTGCGCTGTGTTCTGCTGGTGGTGGCTCTGGCAGAAGTGCAGGGATTCTTTTAATCCCAGGAGGTGGCTGTTTACATGTGTGGTTGAATGTTATTGATGATCGCACAGAACAGCCTTCTGGATTTGGCACTAGAGTGCAGCCATATGCTGGTAATGTGGACCCAGTTCATGCTGGCTCTCTGTGCCACACTCAAGGGGATGGATGCACCTGTGTCATGTTCTAGGGCCCTTCCAGTGGACTGTTGAGTGGATGACCATGAGGACACTTTTTCCATAGTGTAAAAATATATGGAATTGTTGAGATCCAAGTTATGACTTGACTACCATACCTAAGAAAAGATGAAGGTGAAAGGAACTGTATGATCGTAAATGCCTAAACCTACCTCAACATGATGAGAAAACCCTTTCAATAGGAATAGGCATGATTTAGTGTCTTTGGTAGAAATTAATTGAACTGCTTCTAACCAAAGACACAAGTAAAACATGGCAATTAATGTTCTTTAAAACCTTTATACTCTGTGTTTTTCAATTGCATCATCACAAGAATAATCCTAAATTGACTTTGCATTCAGTGATAAACTACTGAGAGGTACTGCCACACAATTTTCTTTTGAACGTGGTGTCTTCTTCAGTTCAATTTGCAATTATAATTCATATATTTATATCTTCACTCCCCATTAGGTTGTCTTGCTCTCAGTCTAGATGTTAGTATTATTGTCACATCCTTTACATAATTCGTTCTTCTGAACAGCTCCTGCAGCATCTTGTGCAGTGGTGTCAAACTGTTCAACTTCCTAAACCGTCTCCTTTCATTGAAACAGAATGCAGCTCTCCCGGTCTAATTGACATATGGGTGAGCAATGCCTTACAGGGGGTTTCACAGACATGCCGCTGAAGGGAATATCAAGGAGAACTAATCAATATCGATAGCAAATGGTCCAAATTAAAGGAGCAGACTGTAGGGGCTCTCTGTTTAACAGTCTGGAGGCTTCAGCGGTGAGAGCTGGATGGTAGCACTGGGATTTTTAATAACATAGAATCAATAAGCACTGCCTGCAAAACTGGTTGCGTTAGGTTATTAATTGGGTATGAACAATGCCAAACTGCCATGTTGCAGTGTTGCACTGTTATGGGGCACCGGCAATCTAAACAGGGTTGATTTTCCACTGCCACAAATATTTGTGTACATTGTTTTAATGCTCTGCAGTACTTATCCAGTCTATTGTCAGTCTCAACATACTGACTCTAGTTAACACCCTCGGATTAAACAGCAGCTGAAAATTCAATCCATTGTCTCCCGTGTACAAATGTGCTGTGAGTAACAGCTCTAAATGCATTGTTTGATACGAAGAAGGATTACAGTGTAAGGCAGCTCTGTCCCGTGTTTATCTATTCAACAAACCTCATCAGGCTTCATCATGGTCATCTTTTTTTCAACAGTCACGATCGTCAAAAAGTATACAAATGTACAGTGCAGACACACAGTACATCAGACATCTCAGAAACTGCCCATTCAAATGGACTGGTGCTGCTGATGTGTTCAACCAGGAAAGGGGTGGGATGTGGTGAATAGTCATCATTATGATATTGACGTAGACAGGCTGACAAGTGGAGGATATTACACCTCAGTCGACTGTTACCGAGCTGAATTAAAGTCCCATATAATGGTAATGTAGTGCAGCATGGACTGAAGCAATTAGGTGGTTTTTTTTGGGTCCTCATTATGTAAGATGGGGATCCTTCTAACATCCTTGTTAACTGTTGTCAGGGTCCAGCTTTGATCAAGTTCCTATCTCTTCCTATTCATGTTGGTACTGAGTTCAGTACTCCAACGTCTAAGGCAGTTCACAGTACGTGCACTGGAAGACCATCACCTGTAGAAAACTTGATCTTTTATACAGTAGACATAATCTTTTTTCATAGTATAGTTAGTGCAATAAAGGTAGTTGTGTGTGGGTGTGTTTGTGTAGTGCTATTGCTTTGTTTTGTTTCCTGCCTGCAAGTCATAGAGCATCCACATAGCTGACCCATTAATCTTCCTGAGGGTGATAATGATTGCTGTCTTGCTCCCCTTACAGCCAATTCATATTGCCAATATTCCCCATTATTACACTCTGTAAATTGCTGTGATTCTTTTTTTTATTGTTATGTATTTAGCTTCTATTCTTATTATATCTTCATACGTACATATATTATTTCATGCTACTGAGTAGATGCTGCGGGCCAGGTCACAAGAATTTCACTGTCATGATGACACTATGCATGTGCCAAAGAAAAGCCCTTTGACTTGACCCTTGAACTCAACACTTCCTGTTTAATGCTGAAACAATCACATAGAACTCATTTGTAATCTCAATCAAGTCTTGATATTCTGAAAGTATAACAACTGATTTGGCGTTGATAAAGTTGATGATTCATATTAAGGCATGTGACCAATTCTAGTAATGATGGAGGTGTTTCATAGGAGTTGCACACGCACATTAGTCAGTTTGCATTGGCAACAAAATAAACAACTGAAGCCTCAGGATTCATTTTGTTGGGTAGCCTGATTATTTTGTGGCAAAAACCCTGTGAGAGTAGGGTTGTGCTGTTACATTTAGATGTTTAAATCAGGCATAAATTAAGGTCTCTGTGCTGGAGGGTCTCTGCCACAAAAATGGTTTTCATGACAGTTTCAAAGGTCAGGACACAAACACGGTCTAACCAATGGCACCATATCCCAATGCAAGCTGGACATTCTTTGATACAGAAAATGTCCCTTACAAAGCAAATAGGACTTTACTTGATTGTTGTTACCAACCACGACCAATCAGCATAACTAACACAATAGTCATTAATGAGAAAAGCTTTACTGATCAAGGAATGCAGTTATCATCAAAACCCAAGGCAAAAACATGCAATCCTAACAAAGGCGAGGGCGTCAAATGTCTATTAATACGTTCTCCAGCTGTACACCTACACATACACACATGTATACCTTTGTCAGCAGGCTTTTCTACCAGAGTAACGAGAGTAGAGTAGAGTGTAACTAGAGTAGAACAGTAGAATGAGCGAACACCTTGTTTGTCTATGCATAGACAAACAGCTTGAGAAGTAACCCTAGCATTGCATTAGTCATTTTAGATATTTAATTAAGGAACACAATCACTTGTCTTCTAAAACATGAGGTAGACAGTGTTCCACAATGTGATATTGATTTGGCATCGGACTTATTAACTGGCCAAATGAATATGCTGCATTGCCTTGCTGACGTTTGATCTTTTTGTTTTATCTTTTTAATTGCCCGTCAAGGGAGGGTTGACAGTTATAGACAGGAAAATAGAAATCCATTACTCCCAGGACTCTTTTTTTTTTCACAAGGTTGTGTTACGCAGTGGTTTACTGGAAATCTTTATTACTGCTGCGCAAAACATAAACAAGAGCAAGCAATATTTCCCTGTCACAGTAGATGTCCGAACCCTAACTCACATAGTCATTAATGGACCCTACAGGCCAATGTTGAAATAACTTGCATTATTTCAAGAGAAGCAGGTTAGTAGATGTTGTTTTTGATAGATTTAAGTATTCATTTGAATCTTCCATTGTGGCTATATTATTAGAGCCACAGTCGTTTGTTTCATTAGAAAGGCTTCACCAAGGAAGTGCCGTTCACCAGTTTTCACCCTACAAAAAAGACATTCATGAAGGCAATGAGTACTTAGGAATCAGGTTAGAGTTAGTAAAACAAAACATTGCTTAACATCACATACAGCTACACCTTCACACCTTACCCGGACAGGTTAAAGATGGGGAACATATAATATGAGAGAAGAAAGACAGAATACAGGCACTCCAGCAGGTTCCTCATTAATTTCTTAAACCATATAAATGATGTGACTGTTAGCTCTAGTAATCACTCCCTCTCAGGTAGACTCTGCAGTGTAGTCCTATTCTTGTCTTTGGAAACTCATTGGAAACAATAGTTTCAACCAGCTGTGAACTCATTATACTGATTGTTTCTGTTAAAAGATTTTCTTTTCAATGCAAAAACCCCCCAATGCAGGTAACAGATTGTTAGGGCTTTTGACAAAATACAAAAAGAAAATTTTAATAACTACAGGACAGGGAATTTGCTACATTGTCAATTGTTATAATGTTATCATGTCAAGGCACCCAGAAAAGTAGTAACACCTCAAATAAAGTATATATGAATTACTTTTAACGTCATAGTAACACCTATATAATATCCTTCAACTTACAAAGGAATCTGTTCCCTAACTTGTCCCTCATGCAGAAGTATCAGTTCCAGTAAACACAATGCATTTGTGTTACTTTTGACTTCAGAACTAAAGAGGTAAAAAATACCCCTGATTTGCAAATGAAAGAAGTTATTCATCTTCGTTAATTTTCTGCTCTGTTGGTTTTCATGTCATCCTTCAATGAATCAATTTTTGAACTTCTTTTGTGTGTTTGTTCTATTATTCATGTTGTGTCAGACCTCCAAATTATGCTTAGACATTTTAATAATTTATACTGCCATAAGCCCTGAGCACCTTTCTCCACCATGGACCAATTGGTCATCTACTATGTGCAAAGTTGTAATTAACAGTAAATATGTTTATTGAGTAAGAGATGGAGATGCAGCTCAAATACATAATGAAAGTCAATGTTTTACAGCCATAATGTGCTGGTTGTGTTGGGTCCTGTAATACAGTCAGACTAGCTATAAGTGTGTTTCTCATTAACGAATAATCTCTAAACCATATGTACCTGTGGACATTCATAATAGAGTAATGTCAAATGTTGATGTAAATTCACACAGTATGATTATATGGATGCAGGCGAAAGCATGGATGCCCAGTCATTTGTCTACAGTATCATTCACAACTCTTTTCTTCACTTTCTCAGTCCCTTTCTCACTCTCTCCCCCATTCTCTCTTTCTCTCTCTTGACAGAAAATGAACAGTCAGTCAGTCAGTCAAAAAAAATTACAACACCCTTTCAGCATTTTGCTTGATGAGAGCACACCTTGTTAAACATGTTCAAATTGTGTATGAAACTACACTGTACAGAGGATTAATGGGTGACTCTTTATGCATAATAGCTTTTTTCAAGCTTGAGGAAACCAAATGCCCAGATCTAGTTTAAGCTCCTACATGATTTCAACCCCCAACAGCTCATTTACATATTCTTTATATTCAAACTTTGAGATCCAATTATCAGGTTGAAAGTGTATAATTTCACATTGCCCCTATAATTAGTCTGTGTTGGAATATTCTTTAGATTCTCTTCCCTCAGTTTTAACTTTGCTCTATCTAAAATTGCATTATTACCGTAAAATAATCAATCTTATATATTTCCTCTTTATTTACAGTATGTTTATTTAAAACTATAGATGTAATAAAATTATGTTTTCATCATGGCCTTTACTTTATTTTGTTTGTTTGGTATTCTGTTGTGAGCCTAGGCCCTCACTCAGCATTCATGGTGATGTCTTCAAGTGTCATGTAAACTAACAGAGACAGTCAAGAATTTCCACCTGGGATTGATTTCGCTCAGATATTCACTGAACGCACATTGCACATGGATATCCTAGTGAAACACTCGATGGGCTTATCCCCAGAACTCTTGTAAAACAGGCTCCACACTCTCCAGACTGTTATCTGGCAGTCTAAGCAATAGATGCCAGATAGAGACTTCTGGGCTTGTTGTAGCTGTATCCCCTCCGTGGCACGTGGACGCATTCCACTGATAGCGGTTGGCTTGTTTCAAGGCAATTACTGTCGAAGCAAAGGATTGTCAGTACACTCCACAGGTGACTACCCAACAGAGAAAGAAGGCTTTTCTCATCAAGTTATTTCTCTCCACCCCAGATCCTACATGACCGTGGCCCTGGTCAGAAAGTGAGCCAATCTTGCTCCTGTCTCTTCTTTCTCAAGGCATTGAGTGAAAAATCCAACATTTTTCATGTCAACATGTTTGCCTTCAGGAGTTTCTTCTGTGATATATAAAAACACCAACACTGAGACTGAATGTGATGCTGTGAGGAGGCAGTTTAGAAAGCACAAAAGGTTTCTTGCGTCCCTTTCACTGTGATACAGATAAAACCATTAGTTCAAGTAAATTGTGGGCTCTTTCTTTGACTTACATTCATATGTTTCTATGTAGTATTTGTCTCACTGAACACTTTTTTATAAGCAGTATTGATGTGTTTTCCATGGGTAATGGAAATATTTTCAAAATCTGTTGTATGTGTTTCGTTCTGGGGGAAATTGTCTGACATAATCAAGGTCAATGATTGGTGTTGGGAGGCAATGATAGGATGTCTTAACACATTCAGTGTAGTACGTATTCTAGTGGCAACGCATGTATCTGTATCTTACAAGATGTTGTTACATCTGTCAACGAGGACTGTCCGGGGAAAAGAGAGTGCCTTTGAGCCTAATACCTCTTGACAATTTATCCACTGCTCTACATTTGACTTCCTGTAGAGCATATGTCAGCTGTCCCATAGGGCCTGTGGGTAAGAAGCCTAGAAAAAGCCATTTTCGAAATTAATATTGATGTGAAAAACTTTCCTAAAATCCCACCATGTACTGTAAAGGCCAAGCTTTTAATCGTTTCAATATTGAACAAGTGAACGTTGTTGGCGTGTTCTATAAATGAAGCAAGCCAGATGGAGAGCTGGATTGTGCACCTTCTCATAGGAACCCTTTGCAGTCCTGATATGTTGTGGCGTTCACCTTGATGTGAAAAATATCCATAAAAAGTCCCAAGTATTCTGCAACCCATGATCATAATTATTATCATAACATGTTTCTTTTACACATACAGACATTGCTGTGATGGGAGATTTTGTTAATTATGCTAAT
The DNA here is from genome assembly GCF_963692335.1 of Osmerus eperlanus. Taxonomy (NCBI): domain Eukaryota; kingdom Metazoa; phylum Chordata; class Actinopteri; order Osmeriformes; family Osmeridae; genus Osmerus; species Osmerus eperlanus. The sequence goes on from NC_085019.1 coordinate 4,327,977, forward strand.
CAATTTTGACTGAATAAATTATATTAGCTACTGGGGAAAACTCTTAAAAGTGCCTCAGGGTCATTGTAGAATTTGCAAACTAGGGTTTAAGACTGATGATCCTGTGTCCTTAACGCAGCCACTGTGAAGGAGTGTGACACTGCATTAATATCTACATGGGTTGGATTCTCTCTCTCTCTCTCTCTCACTCTCTCTCTCTCTCTCTCTCTCTCTCTCTCTCTCTCTCTCTCTCTCTCTCTCTCTCTCTCTCTCTCTCTCTCTCTCTCTCTCTCTCTCTCTCTCTCTGTGTGCCCTAGAGCCCAATAGTAGGTGAGGAGATGGAAGGCTTGGCCATTTGGGGTTTGTGAATACAACTTCTTACGGTAATCATCAAGAAGTAATGAGTCAGTTGCATTGACACCTTCTGAAGCACTCAGAGATGTTCACTTTCACACAAACAGGTTTGACTTTCATATGCTTGTTGAACGTACAAGCAACAGACATGCACAATGATTACAGACATACACAATAAATTGATGAAGCTGAGTATTGGAAATGCTCTTTTCAATCACTGCAAATTAATAATCCTCTCAAACATGTAAAAAGGGACAATTGCTTCCAATCGCTGCTCTGTCAAAGTTGCAATCAGCCACAGCATCTGGAGACTTGGAGTGATTGCTTCTAAGATTAAAGGACACTGGCAAAAGGCTACAATAGAAGAACAAACTAGTTCCTCAGCAATCATGACCATGCTTGTCCAGGGACCCACAAGATTACTGATTGCAGTTATTTTCCGATGTGTACTCGCACATCACAATAATACATCTGAGAATACCACTCCATTGTCACGGACTCAAAACTACCTAATAGTTGGCTTGAGATATTGCCAATAAAATGTGATTTTTCAGGTGTACTCAGGTCATAGACCTGTCACATACACCCAAGCAATATGTACTTTACAATATGTGCAGTACTGTGCAATATGTATGATATATAAACAACAACAATTTCAACAGAGCATCAAGTGATTTTTGTATTCTGTTATTGCTGTCCAAAAATCCCCACTTTTTGGTGGCAGGTGGGAACCTAACCTGAACTGCATGTAGATCAATAGAAGAATAGGAGAGTTGTGATGATTTATCAATGACGAACTGTACTCTTTATCATCTCCTTATATTTAATACTTTCATTTTGAGTGGGTTGAAAGTAAATGCTTTTCATCTATTGTAAGTGTTTGCAGGGGAGCTCTCACCTCTGAATTGAGTGATAAGCAAATTCAGAGGCCTACGAGGGAGAAATAATTAAAGCTTAAAAGCTTTTTATCTTCCAGAAGAATGGATCAATTGATTTCCGCACTCCGTTTCCTCTCGTTTGTACTCCTGTATGATCAGAAGAGTCTTTGTTTTGGGGTGAATATAAAAGAAAGCCAAGACGCAGAGGAGACAGGCGTGCTCATTATCGCCAGAAGCAAAAGTTCCTGTAACAAAAAGTCACATGACCTGTGTGGGCACGCTTCTCATTTTCTCCTGTCTCATGCGTGAAGCCTCTTTGATTTGCTCACTCTTTTATATCCTAATGAGCAATACGGTTTAATCCTGCTTAAACATGTGGTATGCTCAGCCATTCCCCTTCCTTCATCTTTTTTTTTTTTTTTGCACACTTGTGTTGACTGGCGGTCCCTGTGACCTGACTTTGCTCGGTGCTCATTTGAGAGATCTTTCACTCACTCTCTGTGTTTGTCACCGGGGCTTCACTTTGCTTGCAGGGTCTTGTATTAATGAGCAGGTCCCGGATACTTCGGCTTATCAGACCCATCTGTCAGCATCCGTCTCCTTGTAACTCAAATGGAGGGTTTCAGCTGAACAAGATTGAGCAACTCAAACATCACAGGTCTTGACTTACCCCCTTGGTAATAACATAATGGATCAGCTCACAGATGGGCGGCTTAAGCAACCCAGCTCCAGATGCAGAAGGCCTGCATATTAAAGCCATCCACATCCATCCCCCAACCTCACTGATTATTCTTCACACCTATGCTTCAAAATGTGTTAGTCTTTGAAAGCTGAAATTCCGTTTTTGAACAATAGAATGACAGATTGTCCTATGCCACTGCACTGTAAGACTATTCTGTTAAATTCATATATATATATACGATAATAGAGGATATATTTTCTCCCTATGCAAAGGTCTAAAGTGAGAACCTTTTTGGCTTTCGTGCTTTTTCTTCAGGATAATCTCATGTCCCGTAGCTGTCAGTGCTTTTCTACCTTTTCAAAAAGGTTTATATGGGCAAGACCTGGTAATTATATCAACCATTTGAGCTTTGATCTCAGCCTGTGGAGATCTTATTTATCTTCACAGCAGTTTCAGTATCCTCTGTACTTGATCACCCATATCCAATTAGACGTTGCATTTCTTAGGAGTTGAGAAACTTTGAGTTTCCTCTTTTTCCACTTTTTGCTCTCTGAGCGGAAGTCACGCTCTGTCGACATCTGATTAATGCTCTCGACACCATGTCCAGGGGAAAATCGTTTGCTTCCATCTCAAAACTTTGTGGAGGGAATGACAGAGATACTGGCTTGTGGGGAAAGATTTAAAAGACAAAAATACTTCTTATTTCTTTCTTCTTCTTTTACCCCAAATGTATTGTTTATGGTCTACATGGATTTGGTCTGTGGCATAAGATCCTCCCTCCCTAAAATGTATATATCGTTTTTTGTCGTAAATTATTCAGATTACTGCATTCTCTCAGTTCAAATTGTCTCACTTTCATACTGGGAGGAGAGTAACAAGACACATTTTGTGACATACAGGCTCATACCAAGCCATGGTCAAACACCAGGACCAATATCAGTAGAAAATAATCTAATAGTACGACATGTAATCAGAACCTTGTCCTGTTTCTTGAAAATCTATATCAGGGAGTCAGGTGGCTGAGCGGTGAGGGAATTGGGCTAGTAGAGCGTCTGTAAAATGTAAAATCTAGTTTTATGATTTTTTTTTTCCAGCTGAGTCTATCAAACTGTACTACATGTCAAACTTCCAGTGTTTACCTATGTGATCTCGCTGTGTACTTTCAGGTTTGATATTCCTTAAGAAACCTAGAGCCAAGCTCGACTCAAGTCAGTATGAAGTTGATGCTTGGATGATTTCAAAGAGGCCTTGGTTTATCTTAGTTTTCATAATACCCCACAGCAATGGTTTTATACTTATCAGTCTTCACCAGAGTAATCTGTAATGGCACAAGCCAGCCTATTATTTCTGCTGTCATAGACCACCATACCTTCCTGCAAATAGAAATATTGAGTTTATGAATTATTGACTAGAGATTCATATCGACAGGGGATTTGTGAAGGTGTTAGGTACTAGAGCATGGTAGGTGGGGGATTTTTACCAATTATTATTTAAGATAGCCATTTATATTTGACAGAACTGGAAATTTGACAACCACAATATGCTTATCAAGTCAGTATAATTACTCCTTGATTGAGCAATCAGTGAATATCAAGTCAAATTTCCGATACGAAGTGCCATTAATAGGATGGGTTAATCATAACCATTAAGCAGGTCGAAGATCCGGAATAATGTTTCTCAATAATTGCCTTCTTGTTCAAACAATGAGAAAGAAGAATTAAAAAGGTGAAAATTAAGTATCTGATTTAGTTTGGGTTCTTCAAGCAAAGGGGTTTTGAAACAATGCTCTGCTCAGCAGTGAATTGTATAGTAGCAGTCCATACTGTAGCTTGATTTGTGTACTTTGAATTAAAAGATTTACTTTACATTACATTAACATTACACCATCACAAGGAGTCAGTTTATCATAACCTAGGTTCTTCTTTGAATTGTTGTAGTTTGATAATTTACTGGTATGTTGGATGCCCACATTGTGTAACTGCATGTATATTAAGTGTAAAACAATACCATACAGCTGAGTCATATAAATACCATATGGGAGATATTGAGGGTATGGGTGCACCCTTAACTTTATTTCACAGTACTTTGTCAGAAAGCAGATAACATAGTATTAAGAAATAAAAAAACACTATTGTGCTCTTGTTTGATTCTGATGTACTTTAACAGCTCTTCACTGTCTTTCACAGGTTTCCCAACATTTCTAACTTTAATGAGACACAGAAGTGCTACAATATGCAGTATAAAAACATATAGCTTAGTTGCTAAATTACCTATAAATCTGACGGCTCTTGAAATCTATTGAAATGCATTTATAAAATATGACAACAAATGAGGTCAACAATATCAACACTGAAAACAAAGAAAAACAAAAATTACAGTTGTACACATATCCCAGAAGTTTAAGGCGGTTGAAATATTAAGTCAGACAACCAAGTTACCTCTTATATTCACTCAAATATTGTATTGATAATATACAAACCCAGTACCAATATTTAAGATCAAGAATGGAATTGAACATTAGTAAATATTCGACTCTGGCATCTGGAGGTGGTTTTGATAATTTACAAAAGTGTCAAACAGCCAAACATTAAAGTAAATTAATTATTTAGCGAGACCCACCTTGAAAACAAACTACTACTGTTTTTTTACTTTATTGGCTTAGACTTGTAGACAAAACAGTATCATACAATATGGGAAATACTCCTTGATAAAGCAAGTAGAGGCAAAGGAACATAAGGGAGGAAATGTTGTAAAGAGCAAAAACAAAACTTTCCTTGAAATTCAAAGTAAAAAGCTGCCATATACAGGTTTCACTATGTATGTTTTACATTCATCCATCGGGGTATAAGATAAATACTTATGAGGGCTTGAACTGCTCTTTCAGCACTCTGCCTAAACAACAGGTGGAAAAATATAAAGTTGCAGTCTGTGGTTAAGTTTAATTACAATATCAACAATACCAACACTGACAATTTTTCAGCTCTTTGATAATAATCCAATTCAAATAAAATGCATATGGAACCTGATTTACTATGTTCAGAGATCTTAGACCATGCAGAAAGTATATGTAAACATTCCATCTTTTTCTACTTTGGTTCTAACAATACAACTGATGGCTCTTGAAGTCTTTGCCTAATGCAGAGCATCAGCAGCAGATTACTACAGTGAATTGTCTCACAATGTATACTAAATTTAGAAAATTCCAGCTCTTGAATATTGTGCAGTTGGTTTTGTGGCCTCTTAAAACAAAATAAATAGTAAAATTGCACTCTAGATATAGGACGAAAACGATTGCAAGGTTTTACCAGCTCTATGACCAAAGTCATTATTTATCTAAACTTAGCGTTCAATAAAGAGCAAACACATTGGCTGTCTCTTATATCCATGGGCTAAACCTGATTCAATCACTTCCAAGACTTCCATCTTTTTTCACAGCAATCATTGCAAATATAGAAACTGTATCTGTACATAGTTCCTGTGTAGAATTAAATATATGTAGGGAAGAAAAGGGTTGTCTTTTGTATGATTGTTCATTAGTTCTTCAAGAAAAATATTGAGGTTTCAGTAGACATGTTTTTCGATGTTTGATACAGTATTTTTCTCAAAGTACACAACAGCAAATCCACTGTCACAGGACTTGGCCATGCGATACCCAAATACCTATAATCCATTGCAACATATATATATATATATTCTTAATTTGCAATATTTGTATTCATGTAACAGTAGAATAAAGTTTATTTCCCACAAATTTCTTATAATGTCACAAATCTAAGATACTTTTCCAGTTTCTTTTCCCCACTTTCCCCACAATCAAAATATGCTGCGATACATAAGTATAAGTTGTTAATCGCAAAATTAAAGTATCCATCCATTAAATTGTCTTTTCATACATAAGGTTTCTGTGTCATTTACACAACTTGTGGTCCTGTAGAAAACACTTGAAGGAATTAAGATTTATGCTGAGCCGATACACCTTTCCAGTAATCTAGGATATCATGCAGGTCCTCGTCCTTGGCAAACTGCACTTTTTTACGCAACGCGTGCCCGGCTGCCATGTATTCCTCATCTTTGTGCCGCTTACGGTGAAGTTTGAAGCGCTCCCAGATGCTGTGAGACGGTTTGCAGTAGTATTCAGGACTGGAGGAGTAGCTCAGGTTGTGGTATTGGGGTGAAAGCTGAGAGTATGCTAAGTCTCTGGGACGGGGCCGAGTGAGGGGCTCCAGAATAGAGGTCTTGCGGCTCTCAGGCCCCTCCAACTCCTCGATCTGGGCGTCAGGATACGAGTGCCGGTGCTCACTGTACTGGCGGATCTTCTCTGCCTCAGCCCTCAGAATGGCAGCAGCTGGCGTAACAGTGAGGATCGTCTCACCCGTCGGTGTGGTCTTCTCTATGTACTTAGACTCATGGCGGTAAGGCCTGGGGCTGTGCATGGGGCCTCCGGTGGCAGTGCTGGGTCGCTTTGGCGAGATGTCGGAGGTGTGGTGCCTCTGCAGAGAGTGGTGATAGCTGTCCTTATACATTGGGGATAGGAAGCTAGACTTGCTCTGAGGCTGCTCTGATATCAGAACGAGTTGGGGCTCTGCAGTTGACACGGATCCAGATTTCACGCCCTGAAAAGATGTGGATTCTGACTTGAGAGCATCTATACAATTGTTTATGATCTGATTTACTTTATCGACCTCTTTTGCAATGGTGGAAATCTCTGCTACGGACCCTTGGCTGTTCCCTGGCATGGACATATCGCATTCCCTGCGTTCAAGGTGTTCTCCGGTTCGAACATCCATGTAGTTACCCTTGGCCATTTTAGGTGTGTCACTGATCTCTTGAAATTTGTACTGCTCCATCTCACTAACAGACGGCAAGTATGGCATGCGAGACATGCTCTCCCCAGCCATCATCTGCTTCTGTGACATTCTAGAGATTGTCCCTCCTTCTAGCTCTTGTCCATATTTCAGTTCAATTATATTTTTCTTGAGGCTTCCCCCTTTTTTGTGCTTTTCATCTTGTTGACGCTTTTTCCGCAAGCAATAATAGACCACTCCTAGAACAATGACCATGCTAAAGAGACACCCCAAGATGGTCATGATGTAGTGGGTCGCTGTTGCGTTGTTTGTCCCTCTATCCTTCCCAGTCCAAGGCCCCGTTGTTATTTTCAGACAAGTATGATTAAATCGCAGAGCATGACGGATGGAAGCGACACAGTATGTGTATTCAGTGTGGGGTTTTAGGTTCTTTAGTTCAATGTCCTCCTCGTGACTTTTCAGGTTTTGGATATTAGTAAAAAAGCTGTTATTGTATAGAACTAGGATGTACATCTTCTTGTAGGGATGAGGAATCTTAACAGTGATGGTTGCACCGGTGTGTGATACTTGCTTCACTTTCATTTCGGGCTGCACCTCCACCTCGATTGATGTAGGACTGGTTCGGACCTCATCTGGCTCTGTCCCTGAATAGCAGCCCTCCATTCCACAGGAGGTAGAGTCTGGAAAGCGGGTGATGGGTTCAGGGGGCACAGGGAACGACGTCATCACATAGTCTTCTGTACACACAGTGGAGAGCATGTGAAGGGCATTTCGGTAGGTTGGGTTGTTTGGATTCTGGCTCAGCAGGCTATAGCCCGAGACGCCTGGCGGAGAGTCACAGACCATCCTTTCATTGGTCCTGTTGGGGAAAACTGAGAGCCACTTCACAAATCCGAGTAATTCACAGGAGCAGTTGAATGGGTTCGTGTAGAGCTCACAGGTGGTCAGTTTAGTTAAGGTGGTAAAAGTGGACCCATCTAGCTGCTGAATGCGGTTCATAGAAAGGTCTATATTTTCAATGTTGGGGCATTCCCAGAAGGCATTGGGTGTCACAGTCTCAATCAGGTTGGCCTGGAGGTATAGGTACTGCAGCTTCCCCAAGCCCCTGAGGATCCCCTCTGTCAGGTTACGGAGCTTGTTGAAGCCTAACTGAAGAACCTGTAAGTTGTACTGGGCAGCAAAGGCCCCATCCTCGATATAGTTTATTTCGTTCTTGGTCAGGTTAAGGTAGGTCAAATTGGCAAAGCGGCTGAGCGCAGAATAATGAATACTTTTGATCTTGTTTTCATTCAAACGAAGGTCCACGATGGTGCTGTTTATATGCTGAGGGATGGCCTCGTAAGGTGGCTGGTTTTGGCTGCAAATAGCGAGCCACACAAAGCCCTTCTCACCCTCGATCAACCAGCAGTCTCCATTTACTCTGCCTGTGTGGGTCAAACACATAATGGCCACAGACCAAAAAAAGGCACTCATCACCATGCCTCCTCTGCAGGTCATTGGTGCGTCTCTTAATGTCATGAGCAGGGCTGAAAGCTGTAAGATGTGAATACCAGTGTGGTTTCAATAAAGTGGAACTGAGTGTTTTTGCAACTGAGATAGAAGTTTAAATGTTCTCCTCGATGCAGGCAACAATCAATATATTGGACTCCTGTCCAACGAAGGATGGCTCTGTTCTAATGTACCAGCCCTTTCCAAAAAAGATATTGGGCATGTGCATCAACACAAGGTTTCATTCTAAGAATTTTTCCTGCTGTGAACTTATGGAGACAGTTCTCCAAATCAGTACTTCATCACTTCAGACTGGCTTGTGCTTATTTCCCCAGGGGCTAACATCGTTGATTGGTCTCATTTTATTGTTTCCTCCTCTGTCTTTCTCTTAGTATGTCATTCATGAGCTCAGAGGAACATCCTGGAAAAAAAAGAGGAAATGTCATATTAGTGACACACTTTTACGACTTAGACAGGAGCTTAACCATTTAAACCATATTAAAAATGTAAAAGCTTTATTAAAGCTCTGTCCTTAAATACACCACATTTTATAATATAGTAACAGGAAATACAGTTGTGGATGGAACTAAGCTCACATATGTCTCATTACACAAAGAGGACACCTATGCAGAGAATGATACTTTGGCAAACAAGTCTGATACCTGGGTGTTTCACCACATAGATTAGAGTATAGATCCATTTGATTTCATGTTTTTGTCTCTCTGGACTGTGTGTTTGCATATAGTCAATCAATAGAAATGTATGCATTGTGTATAATAATAAATAATAGCATGGATCCGTTATTAATGTGTAAACTCCCTCTCCAGACCTTTCCAATTACATCGTACACAATTTAAGAGGTGCTGTGTAGTCCCAGTGGCATATTGCTATTAACAGAAACCACTGGCCAATTACTGTCTGACAGGTTGGGGAAAGCAGGGTCCCTGTTTTCACACCATTAACCCGGGAACTGTCAAACACAACTAAGAAAAGACAATGTTTAGAAACTGCATTAAGTCAATGGCACTGCATCCACTGGTAAATGGTACATACAACCTCCTCTGACTTACAGTACCAGAGGCAGAGATTGTGAGAACCACAGCCATAAGCTCTGCCTTTGTAATGCAGTCTCTACCTATCTGTCTCTCTCTCTCTCTCTTTCTCTCTCAGAAGTAAATCGCTGTCCAACCTTGGTATGAAAATACCTCTTAGACATTCATTTATCAACGATATGACACCATAAATAGCACAAAACAGCAGTTGTCCACTGGGTTATGTAAACATCTTTCACCAAATCACTAACATCAGAAAAAATCAGAAAAAGAACACAAATGGTCAGGCATTCTGAATTGATGTCAAGGATAAAGAAAAACAATAGTCTAGACATCTATAAAGCCTAGTTTAATGGAGATCGTTATGAATTATTTGGAATGACCTGCAGGTGACCTCAAGCAGGCAGGCTGAGATGTTTCCTCAGAATTCCCAAATCAATAGAAGATTAAATGATCCATACTGTGATTCATGGACTCTTCTGAATAGGTCCTAATACTAAATGCTGTTTTGCCTAATTTTGGTTCCATGTCACATTAAGATAATTAGTTCATAAGTACAGCTGAGTATTGACTAGGATAACAGACTTGGTTTCTGAGGCTTGAAATCAACATCCCACACATTCAGGAGCCTTGACCTTGAATGAAAAGGAATACTAGGGGCTGGATGCCTCTGTAGAAATGGAAATTGTTTACTGCCTGCCAGACGATTTAGAAGAAGGATTTCAACTAAATCTACGAGTGTGCAGTCAATATATTACGCTGACCCTGGGTCTGTGCCTCATAATCAGTCATACTACATATTGTTTTCATATGCACCAATGACCTACTTAACTAGTTTTCAAATCAGAGTGGACTCTGGAAATGAATTACTTATCCATTATTCAATTCCTTATGAAAGCAGAGGGAGTAACAATTCCTTTCACCAAGTCAAGGTTGGTGCTTGCATAATTCTCTGTTCCGCAGTCCAGTCTTGGCATCCCAGAAAGGATATGGTAGGTACATTCATATGTAAAGTACATCACAGTCTTGGATCCTTGCCATTCTTGCCCTTTTTGCTCTTTTTATGTAACTCTAACCCTACGCATTTCAGAGATACAGAAGAGGAATTATATGCTACAGCGACACCAACAACCAATGCAGGTTGTGAAACACCATTTTTCAAGAAACTAAATGCTTTGAAAACCTGAATGAGTGATTGGTTGATAGATGGCTTATCCTATTTTTATTTGAGTTTTTATTTGAGTTTTTGTCAGACAGTCCATCTCATCCGTCTAGTGCTTTATGGAGAAAGTTATTGTTTGAGCAATGACATTTAGAACACACCCTCAGGCTACATCAAATATTGAAGTATTTCACCATCACATGATTCTGTTATTCTGTCAGCTAATTCATTCTGAACATTGCGTAAGAGCCAGGGCAAATTGGCAGGGGATGGATGGACAGGTTAATCATAGAGGACAGCTGTTGAATACTTAAAGCCACAGGTATGTGATGTGTAGACCCCCTGCCTGCTGCTCCTGATAATATATGGTTTTCACAGTCCCCCTCACCTAGCTGTCACACGGCAGGATGTGGTGCCTCATGGAGGGCACAGGGGGCATGGAGGTGGCCCTGTGTGGTAGAGGACAGGAATTTTACAAAGAGGGGACAGTCATGCTGTTGGAACAGGACAATTGTGACAGGTTATGGCAGAGGGAATATACTTCAAGTTAAAACCTTCCGGGCCCCCATGGACCTTAGGTTATTTTTGCAGTCAGTTGACCTTTCGCAGGACTAGCTCAACACGCTGCAATTACATAAATATTTAGTTGGGATTGTGCATTTATCACAAACAAGAAGGAGAGTGTAATAATTGTTCAGGAAATCCTACAGGGGAAATAGATCTGTCCATGTGTACAACCAAAGGACAACATGGCTCCTTTTCCATGTGGAAAATATTGTTATGTACCCTGCAATCAAACAGTTACAAAATGATAATCATATAACATCATACTTTTTTCTGTATCAGACTTACAGTATACCATCATTCAAGTAATTAAGTAATACAAAATTAATATTTACAAATAATTTAATAGACCTACTGTCTTACGGCAGACAGTTATTCTTTTTTTGCACATGCTGTTCTGTATATTGCACACATTGGAGAACTGTTGGTGTAACCTTCTGAGGCTCTGTTTGTTTTGCTTGTATTTGAATGGACCCTGAGGGAGAGATTACACACAAATCTAAAGCTCAGCTTTGTCTACTTGTGCCTGTGTTATGCAAGGGTTGGAAACATTTAAATACTAAATGAGAAAACACACTATATCAAACTGGTCTGTGTGCATCCAAATTCTGCTTTCTCATCATTCCCATGGTGATCATTCCCCACACATAGTCCTAATTCACCGTTTTTTTGCGGCGTGTGCCCCTTACTAGGGGCATTGCAAAAAATACCCTTGTTTCCAATAAGCTTGGGGGTGTCTTTAAATCATCCATCTGCTGTACTGTACTAAGGCCAGTAGGATGCTTTGATAAGGCTTTTGAGTGTGACAGGCTTCCATAGCTTTGGCCAGTTTCTCATCACATGCCTGTATTCTACAGCTCCATGACACGGTCACACTTTATAGAGTCCTCTTTCGATGTCTGTCCCTTGCATTCTGCTCTGGTCTTGGGAGGGCTGTTTCGGTACACAGGCTAAAATATTTATGTGGCCCAGATCAAACACACATTATCATTATCATTGTGTTTTTATGAAAAAATTGGGTTAGTTTAGTTTGGTTTAATTTAGTTTGATTTAGTTTGGTTAGGCTTAGAGCATAGTCTGGACCTCCATTTGCTGTGGGAAAGGAAAGGCCAAAGACAAGCAGTATAAAACCACCTCCATAACAAACAAAAAAAGCATTTAACGAAGGGTATTTGAATATAATCACTTTTTAAGCCCCTTGGAGGAAAGAGGTTTCAAAATCAAATGTTCCATGAAATGAATATGAAAAGTACAGCTACGAAGAAAATCTGGCGAGGCAACAGATCTCTTAATAGAAAATATTTCCCAGTTATTTCTCCCCAGTGTCTGACCTTTGCAGTAAATACCACTTGGCAAAGAGTGCGAGCCAGTCTAACATCACCTGAGCTATCTCCCAAAATGGTGTTGGCATTCATCCCTCGGAGTGTTAAATACACATTTAATGCATTAAAGTTGCCGGGTGAAATGTTTTCCAATAGTGTGAATCCTGATCTTTTGTGGGTCCCCTTAGTGTTACACAGTCTGGGAGAGAGCAAAAATGACTTAGATGCTAACTTGTTAAAGCAGTTCTCACAGTAAAAAAATAAAAAAATCTATATACAAGAAGTAATAAAATGGTAGATACTGTGGGGAATTACCATTGATTAAAATGTTACTATGGTAACGTGTATGCCAATGAATGTCTTAATTTACCCATAATTTCTGGTACGCTTAATGAACCTGTAATAGTACTAGTTTGGTATAGAGATAAATACCATGAAGGAAAACTTTAGATTTTTGTGATCTTTTATCATGTACATTTAAAAACCCTGAAGTCACCTTTCATTAATAATTCATAAAGTGGGCTTGTTTGTCCACTGTGACTCACTCCAATGGGTTTCAAACTGATTCACCACCACTGAGAATCCAGCATAATTTACAGCCCTGCTACTTTTCCTGTTAGGGTAAACAATACTTCATATGCAGGCTTACAGAGGTTCAAAAAGCCTTTGCACAGGAAATAAAACATTGTACTTTTATTAACCTTTTCATGTTCCTGTTAAATTTGCCTGAAAACGCCTAAACAGCATACCCAAAGTAAATTGGAAGCTGTTCTTGAACCATTTGGAGTACATGCATGTAAATGATCTCTTTTGAAAGCTGACACTCTGAAGTTATGTCCCCTGTTGTCAGGACCCCTGTCAGTCCTTCTAGTGTTGAGTAATAGAAGCTTGAACACAAGGAAAGTGAAAATTTCTATTTCCGCCTAGATTTTGTTTTGAAAACAGAGGCCTGAAGAGGCCTAGAGGTGGTAGGTATTATCTGGAAGACTAAATTGGACCACAGGTTGAAGCCTTACCCAATTCAAATCAAAAGTCAAACATAATACCACAATATATTCATATTTGACACATGTTTTTATAAGAGTACATCCAGGAATTTTCTAAAAGGGTCTTTTGGAGACTCCAAAATGACCCTTTGTAACCAAGGTCAAGGTCAAATAAAAAGGTATTATTTTTCATAATTGTTATCTCTGGCCCATCTCTGGTACTTAGAAATATCATATATAATAGCTAAATCCCTAATTAGTAATACTGAAACACAAAAACTGAAGCATGAACACATTGGAGTGCTTTATCTGATTCCAAGGATTGGCGCACAAAGAACACTGATTCTGTCAACCATATTGCGCAATCGACTGTTATTTTGAAGGCTCCACAGACGCATACAAATGAGGTATTGGCATTTTCAGCTAGCTGTCAGCTACAAGGCTAACGAGCTAATTTCAGAGCCAGTCGAAGCCAGTTCGAGAAATTTGTTTAGAACGAGTGTGGGGGGGGGGGGGCGGGGGGGGGCAGGACGCACAGACCTAGTTGGCTTTAGAGGGCTGTCAACGGGGCATGGAAGCTCCTATTGGGTCGAACAAGGTGTCAATCAAAAGGGGAGGGTTCAACGGACATTTTGAGACCTTCATTTTGTAAATACTCCGTTGATAAATCGGAGAAAATAACACTTTTATGTGAACAAGTTGTTTCTTCCGTCGGCTAACTTGCATAATGAAACAAAGGATAATGGCTATTCATGAACGTAAAACATTGTATTTGGACGAATTACTTTACATGGTTAGATACTTTGAACCCTTGGGACTTACGCAGATCAAGTTTTGATGGCATGATTTGCACACCTGGACCTATTTGAACAACTTAGGGTGAGTACAACTTTTTTCTTTGGCATTGTTGAAGGAATGTTCACCGGAAAAAGACGTTGACTTTGCTTGCTATTGCGACTTGATCTTGAATTGGTTTATTTCAATGGAAGCACAAGAATCGTAGCTTTCCAACGATGTATAACATGTGTAGCGTCTAAAAAATATATTTTTTAGAATTTAGTGCGTCGTAACTGAGGAAGGGGGAGGCAGCATTTTTGTCTCGCGGGCGAAACAGGAGCGTAAACAGGTTAAGCTATCTCAAATCCTAAAATGGTGACACATTAATAATGCCTGAAGAACAAAGCTTGCAGCAATCTATAATTGGAAAGAAAACAGAAGAAAAAAATATTGAAAGTAAAATAAACGTAGGCTCTTGTTTAATGGAAAAGCACAACATATGCTGTGCAGCCTTCAAATAAGCCAAAGGCAGCCAGCAGGCTATTCACCCTCACCAGAGCCTAACACTATTTGCAGCCCCAGGCTCACTTTCTGTAATGGCAGCACTCTATAGTCCAGGGGTAGCCCTGAGGGCATCAGACCACAACACTCAGGGTGTCAGAGCTGAGCACCTCCCACTGCACTGAAGCAGCCATTCCCCAGACACATTACCATTTGTGCATTGCATGCTGGGTAATAATGACTGTTGTAGTCATCCTCTACGGACAACATAATGAGGCCCGGTTGCTTTTGAAGACAGACTCAAAGGCACATCAAGACACTGCTAAATTAATATTGTACTTGTTGCTCAAGGCACTTTTGAGCTTGCCTTATATTGTATGCACCATTTTTCAATATACATTTTACCTCGCAATACAAATCACTACTGCCTCCCAAACTACAGAGAATTTTAGAGAAATATAGTAGCTAAATAATAAGGAACTGGAGGAACATCCTTGTCTCAACATGCGTTAATGGATCAATAGACACACTTACTCATGCCAACTGACTGACAGAAGATATAGCAGAGGTCATATCCTGTTCTGTAGAACAGGGTGGACTAGGGTATTTGTATGCCGCCTGTTCATGCTACCTTGAGGGGAACTCTTTCAGCATCTAAGACTCTGGCTCTGAGCACAGGCTTCTGCTCGCTCATACGGAGCCTCGGGGATGCTCCTCCGCGGCGAAATCCTGTACTTCAAGCCAAGGAATGACAGAAGCTCCCATAAGGCACATGGATGAAACGGATACAGTAAGTACCGCAACCGTCTCCCCCCCCCCCATGTACCACCGTGTGTAGGTCTGTCACACAGCAACTCTTGCGTTCACTTCCCCATCTCCCCCTGTAACACTGAGGAAAACACAAAGTGTCAGCCAAAAACGATTGCACTATTGTCAAATCAGGCTTCAAGTGACATGCAAATTCAATGAGACAGTCTCCCCTAGTCATGATGACAGGGGCAGGCATGATTCTCTGCTTTGTTTGCAAACATCTGTCATACACTGTAGTGTTATCTCATTGCATCTCGTCCAATGGAGGTCTTAGCCTTCATATCACACTCTGCTAAGCTTTATTCAATCTCACACTGTTCCTCTTTTGGCTGTTGAAGGTGCCTCTGTCCCCCTGGGATCGTCCTCATCCATCCCAATGACTGCCCTTTATTTGATGTCATTGAAAATGCATGCTGCTCTTGCGGGATAGAATGAAAAAGGTAAAGATGGGCACCCAGAAGAGAAGAATCAATTGAGTTGAAATGGAACCGCTTCTCTGGGGGAAGGAAAACATTGTGCTCATTGAGCTACTGAATTGCTTTTGTAAAGAGGGAGGAAGATACATGTGCTTCAGTTATATCTGAGGATATGAAAGTCATGCATTAATTACTAAAAGAATATTGCCTAAAATAGAATTGGTGGTTTGCTCTGTAAATGCTGTTTGTCAGAAGGTGGCCTCTTATTGTGGCATCAATAGCACACTTGGTGGACCTGCCAGGCTTCTTCAGAGAATGGGCCTCTCAAAGGGGAACAGACAGCTGCGAGGCACTGCACACTAATTATTTTTTTATCACACTTTACTTCCCTGATAAGTGAAGGGTATTGTGCAATAAAAGTGCGTAGTATTCATCTGTTTTCTAGACAAAGCCTTTTTATTCCCCCATGACAATTGTAATCAGCCCCTCATATAAATTGAGGCCCAAAAAAGCTTTCACTATAGTATTTATCTCAATGTGACCTTATGTGCCTGGAAGCAAATGAAAGTCAAAGCAATGATCAGAATTTGACAAAAAAAGCTAATAAAAGATGGAATGATAAATATTATGTGGAGATTCACAATATATACTGCTATTATGTACAATCTCAACATGCGGAAAGAAACTCATTAAAATGTTTCACACTAAATACAATACTTTCATATCCTGTTGGTTGAATAATGAGCCACAACAAAGAGGCAACCACAAAACCGCTAGAAAATAGGAACTTCAGGGTCTCAACAATCAGCATGACAGAGGTCATGCGGTACATCTCAACCAAGTCAGTTAAAGTGCAAACAGGTTGGCCTGAAGCACAAACTACTGCTCTTATCCAAACAGTTGATACAAAACGTGGAAACAGGAATGTAAGTCTCTTTTTGCTTACCCCGCAAGTAGATGGGCCTGTGACCACATTCACCCTCCTTTACCATTACAGAATGCAAGTCTGTTCTCATCCTAACGTGCTGAATAGGTTTTCACAATATAAACTTTTAATGTTTTACATTCACCTCAGTACTAAATACTGCTTGAGTATCAGGTAATATTAGATCCTGTGGAAGAAATTGCGATTTCCTGTGTGCTTACATTATTCACTAATCAATAGAACTAGTCATTGGATACTAGTTAGTATGTTCTCATGTAAGCTTGCTATTAATAAGAGTAGATTGTGTCAGGGTGTCAGGGTTAATAGATGTTTGGGATCAGGAAAAAGTACTGGGTAAACGTCCTTTGTCATGACTACAAGGAGAGCGCCAACTATGATCTCTCTAGTCTGAGTGGTCATGTGTTGGGAGCTGTGAATCTCTTTCTCTGAGACTGTTGTAACGTCATTTCGGCCTGACTGTCACTATCTATGTTTACATTCTTGTGCCATATAAAAGATGGTCCTCCGGCCTTCAGAGCCGAGTGAGACATGATTGAGACCTAAGCCTGGTGTTGTGTTGTCATTTATTGTCAGAGGTCTGGTTTTCTCTCCCAATCTGCAGATTGATAAATACCTATTAAAATTCAGAACTCAACTGAACTTAGTCACTCCGTTTATGAAGAGACGGACAAAACACTTTCTTCATCAATCCTCATCAAGCAAAATATTAGATTCTCATCAAAAAATTAAATGTCAAATCATAAATTATGTATTATTTAATGAAGACCTTGAGTGCAAAGGTTGGATTGAAATGAGTATGCTCATGCCTTTACAATTGGCCCAGACAAGGTCTCTTCTAAAAGTCAATGTAGCACACTTACCACTTGGTATTCCTTTGGCAGTGTCATACTTTGTAAAACTTTAAATTACTTACTGCTCTGGCATCACTTGTAAATTCCCAATAATACACTCAATTGTTCTTCACTGGATCGAGAGTCCTTCAATAGGCTCATGCCCTAGTCTGATTCTTGCTATTCAAGAGAGCTAGAAATCTCATTACAAAAAAGCAAGCTCCATTTTAGATGGCACTTGTTCTAAAGAAGCCATGGAGAATGGCCAGTAATTACATGGCGTTGATAAAAACAGATGCATTAATGATGTAGTGTATGCCCACAAAGATATGTATTCAGCCATTGCCAAAATTGACTGCATTCAATCCAGTACTATACTACAAAAAGCACAGGTATCTGCCTAAGTGGCATTAGGTTGTGTCTGTTCCTGCCACAGTCTTGTAATGCAAACATCTGTTGTGATTACAGGGTTCAATACTAACAGTACACACATCAAACAAGAGGAAACAATCAGGTAGTAGACAGTATAGATTTGCCAAAGAGACAGGGGAAAAGTGGTTTAATTTAATTCTGTAGATAAGTATGAAGAGTAAGACACAACTTGGAATAATACCTGCAGGTTTGAACGCAATTTTCCAGACCATCAACTCAGCACTCACTCCTTTGGCCTTTAAGCTCAGCAGCTGTCGACGAGGTGGGATGCGGTGAGGTGGGGTGAATGGGGGGGATAGGGTGAAGGGGAGGGGGGTGGGTGGGCATTGACACCTCTCCTGATGCTGACTCAAGTCATAGAAGGCTGGACTGGGATCTGCAGTCCGAAGTGTGACTATGGAGCATACACTAGTAAGTGCACATTTCGACATGCTTTGTTCTCCAACCAACTGGTTTTGAGATTGCATGCAATTCACACTAATATGGAGACCTGAAGGAAAAGTTAATACATGCAGAGTACGGCTAGGCGGAGACAGCTCTACTTATCTTCCTCTGTCAATTACCTTGCTGAGCCAATTCTGTTCTCCCCCCCAATTAACCTTCTGGAAGGGAGTGGAGTCCCTCAATCAAATTATGCCGTGTAGGAACCAAATATTTGAGTGACAGCTCACCCTGCTTCAGCACTCTCATTAAGGTGCTATGAACACCATGATTCACTGTGTCACATTTCTTTCTCTACCAACCACAATCAAATGAAACATTTAATGTGTTTATCTGTTCACTTGTAAGGGAATGTGCTTTGTTTTGAGACTGCAAGTTACACTGTGTGGTTTACCTGAAAGGATGACCGTAGACCTAAGACTGATCCACCAGCAAGACCCCTGAACTATAAATACTAACCCAATCCCTGAGTAAATTTTACTCAAAATGTGTGTATTAGCATTTTGTATTGGCATTAGCAGAATGTACAGTGAAGACTAGTTTCAAGTGGTTTGACAATTCTAAGGTAGTCAGGGACCACCTTAACAACCTGTACAAAACAACATATAGGAATAAACTTGAGTAAAATACATTTTTTCAATAGTAGTGTACTCTGGCGGCCTTTCTCCTTGTAGTGGCCTTTTTACAGAGTAGCAGGGGCAAGGATGCATCCTGCATGTAAGAACAGTGCATGTGCAGGGATGCCTTGCATTTTACTGTAAGGCTAGTGCACAGACATGATCGCCAGTCTCCATTTCCAAACACAGGCATGATGAGGAGCACATGATCAGAGTGTGGAAGCAACGGAATGAAGGAGGGCTGCAGAAAAGGATGAGCTACTAGAGGGAAACAGAATTAATCATAGAGTGCACAGTGGCAGCAAGGACATTGGGCTTGTCAGACTCCTCCACTGGCCCTATTTGATCTATACAAGAAGACACACACTCCAGGGGGAAGGAATGAATGGAAATGGGATGGAGGAAAATGGAAACATTGAAAGCTGTCTGGTGAGACGGCTTTGTTGTGGAATAAAACTGTCCTTGTGAAAGGAAAGTTATTTTACAAGGCATATTCCCTGTGGCATCCTATGGAAGAGAAAGATATGTTGCTCTTAAGTGTAAAAGATCCCTCTCCTGTTGCTGGTGGAGGGTTGAGTGAGAGAAGAAAGATAAATTAATGGTAGACTTTCAGGAAACACCTCAGTAGAAAGGCAGCCAAGTGGGGCATCATAGTTAGATGCAATGGCTTAACAAGCCTCTTTAAATGCCAACTGTGTGTGGAGTTTATCAGGCACAAAACATAAAGATATGTGACAGCATTTGCATTTTTATTGCTATTGTCCATTTGAATGTACTCTCACAAACTCTGATATAATAGAACAAGCATCTGAAGGCCGGCAAAATCAGATGCTGCCTCACCAAAGAAGCAGAACAGACTGAAATGAAAGGCCATGTGATCTGTGAAAAAGAAAACTTTCGTTAGAGCTCTCCCAAGTAATGTTCAGATGTCACAGTGATGCCAGTACCTTTCTTGTTCATTTTACAAGGTCCGTTGCCTATCAGCTTTTGTCTTCTTCCACAGCATTCTGGTTAGGAGAGCTGCATCCTCCATTATTAGCCCACCTACAATGGTCCCAAGGTTCCCACCAAAAGGGGATTGTGTGTCACACATAGACACACCAAGACATCTACAGCTCTTCCATACCTTAGCAGACCCCCACTCGCTGCCACACTACAGTACATCGTACCATCAATTGCTTTCTTTTGTGTCTAACAAAATAGACGTATGATTGTACTTAGTCCATCCATGTGTGTGCTCTAATGATTATGTGTATTGTAATGTTCACGAGGTTGCAAGTATTTTTGTAGAGTTCAGCAAATAATGGCCAATTACATGGAATATATGCTGTAGAATTTGTCCAGAACAAGATTTAGTTTTTTTTCTGAACTGGCAAATTAGATGGTGTGGAGAGAATTCCATATTATAGATTAGAAAATAGGTTTTCCTGAAAGAATTTGTTAAACTCACCAACAACACTAGGTGATGATATATTTGATTGGAGACCACTTCAATCAAAACCCCACAGAGGCAGACAATTATTTAGTTTGTTGGTTGATGCAGTGATCCGCTAACAGTTGATAGTCATGCCATTTATCTGTACAATGCAAGAGTGGAGAAGCAAAGCTGCTTACACTGCAAAACGTGTAATTCTGTATAGATTCCAGCCGACCTCCAATGACAGTTGCATTTAAGTAGTTTATGAAGTCAGCAACTCTCTTTTCAAGAGATTTTCAGATGCGTAGACTGAACTTCTTATGGTCTCTCCTTACAGTCACTTCCTTCTGGTTGTCCCCTTTCAGTGGAAGCTTTAGACCACATCTTCCATGTAGACATGGCTCTTACCCAATTTAATTAAGGCTTAAATTAGCCCCACCAAGTATCCAATGTCCTAAATGAAGAATGGACAAGTTACAATTGTGCCAAGCGTCATCAACCTAAAAGAAAAACTGTCAACTGAGACGTTGTCATCAGAATAACCAATGACCCATTTATGATGTGGGTTTGAGTTACCTGAAGGCACAATGTGAAATGGAAACTCTGATGTTCCTCCAATAGCAACCAAGATATATTTACAACAATTATTCAAGCATGTAGCTTAGTCCTCATAGTAATTCATGCTGTATGAAAAATCACACTGAAGTTTGTACTCAAAATAAATGACCTAAATACAAATTACTATGCACATGAACTTTTAAAGATAGTGATAGAGGTTTGGATAAGTTTTTTCCTATGACACCTGTTAAAATATATAATATACTACTGAATTTGTTTTTGCTAAACTGAAATTGTGTATGTGTACAGTATACTGATACATACAGCCTTGACCAATCCTTGGTGTGACGGGTTATGGAATATGGAATAACCCTTTAAGAGAGGTAGAATTGATCTGCCAGTAGATGGCACTTTTCCCACTTCACTTTGGCACAGTCTCACCTCCCACAATCCTGTTATCACTGAGATCACTGCAAACATCTCAAGGCGATTACTACTGAAGCCTAGACATGCCTTGGAAAGCTTGGAAAATGGAGACGGAATTCTAAACTATTGGTTGCAGCACTGCAGTATCTGTACAGCAAACTGTTTTTTCTTATACATTTAAAGCTACTTCAATGTTCAATTCTCAATACAAGGTCATAAGAGACCTCACATACAAAAACCTACATGCTGGATTATTAAGGCTTCTGTCTTCAATGCAATTCTCTCAGGCAGTCAAGAATGATGCAGTGTTCTCTGGTTACGAAGGTCACTTGACCATTGTATACTTAAAACACAGAACACAATACAGTAGTATATAATATACGACATAAAGATTACAAATCCCATATCTTTGGACATCAAAAGGCAGATGGTCAGACAGCAGATCCTACTTTAAAGGTAAGTGGCCTTGGCTTTTAAGCCTTTGTTGAGGGAAACCCTACTCAACACTGCAAAAGATAAACTAAAGCCTTCTCTTTCCCCTGGTGCACCTCCGTGGCATGTCAGAAAGTAAACACCTCATGTTCTGTTCACACGTTCAATAAGGAAATACAACTATTTTGCTGCCAGTTTGGGCTTTACGAGTGAATACGAATCTTCTCTCAATCTTCTCAAGTCATATAAGAAATGACATTAAATGATTCCTTCGGTTGACATGCATTTTATAGATGAACCCCCTCTTTAAACCTTTCTGTCTCTATGCAGACCCTTGGATGGAGTTGAAGGTCAACCCCAGCTGACTTCTGCAGGGGTTTGAAGCCCTAGCGATGAATGGGATGTGACGCAACAGAGAGCACAAATGAACTTTCACGGTCTGGGGAAAGTGTTCATGTGGAGCAAGGGCTTTGGCTTCTTGTCGGGATGTGGAGTGAAATCCTCTCTGTGGCTGTAATAAACGGGTGACAGCTGTCTCTCAAAGCTCCATGGCTTTGTTTTAACATGTATTTTCTCCATGATTGCCTCTCTCGGCGCTAATTCTCTGGAAGCAGGCTGTGAAAGCCTTCATTAACAAGCTAGCTTGCACCGTGACACTAATCACACTCATTATTAATCATGAAGTGTAAACTAACCATTTACCCTTTTAAATATGGAGGATCCACACATGAGGAATGCAGTATGTTTCCTCCATCTTGTTGCAAGGTCACAGAAAAATAACCTACTTTGGTTTCATAACGTCACAATGCATTTAAGCTATTACCAGTTTGATATCCCAGTAACATGCCCATTATTCACGTCTGCAGACCAAGGCTATTTTCACATGTCGTTCTCAAGCATTGGACTATTTCTGTGAGTGCATTGCCAAGAGGCAAGTTTGGCAAACAATGTTTTATTTGGTAACTGCAAGTTCAAGTCAATTTACAGTACAGTATGTGATAATATAACCAAACAAAGAGTATATGTGTGTTATAGTTTGTCTGTAAAACAAAAATCCTGTCCTTTTAGAAAGGCATCAATGGCTGATTAGAATGTTGTTTTATAATCACTTGTGTCCCTTTAAGGCTCCCTCTGGATCGGTGTCTCTTGCATGCTAATCCTCGATGCTCTTTTAGGTAATCCATTCAAATAACTCTTCTTGAATTCAATTCATTAAGAACTCCAGGTGGAGTGGGAAACTAACACTTTATAGGCAGCTTGGGTTGGACGCTTGACCAGCATTTCAGCACTATGCACCACTGCTACTTTCATTAAACACACACCAGAACTCTCAAGGATATTTAAGCATCTGTCTCTTGAAGACTAAATATAGAACAAATCAATTCCTTTCATTGAGCACCAGGCATCAGCTATTTCACGGTATTTAAGAATTTTCCCTGAATCCAGGCTAGCTGTGCAATATTTAGGCAGCTGCAGAGAAAAACAGGCCTTTCACAATCTGTGTTAGACCCTGTTTGTTCATTAACCCAGCATTGTCTCAGCCCAGACACTGACAGGTGGGAAGGATTGCACACCAGGGACTATAGCCTACATCTGTCCCTTTTACTGCTAAGTCATAAAAGCTCATCAAATAAATTACAAGGTCAACCTGACTGGAATTCCTGGATTCTCATCACTTGTGTCAGTTATGTTGTCGTAGCAACCTACTGTAAGCAGCTATCAACATACTGTCATTATATAGACTTCAAATAAATGGAAATGGATAGAAACCGACATGGCTGGATATAGTTTCGCAGCCTCCACCTCCTGGAGTTGTGATTGGCACTAAGTAATGTTCGCTGTCCTGTGCACAGTGGGATTACAGTGCTAAATGTGGGTTATTACATGTATAGGAGGTATAGTATAGGTACCAAAGCAGATGCAGCACGATATTTTTCTAGTTTTGCATAGCTCATATGGATGAAATGGTCTGCAAGAGAGCTAATGGTTGTGGGAGGGACAGTCACCAGAGACGGGCTCCGTTGATGATAGAAAAGATGACACTTGACACCTGCGATATTGTGCAGGTGTTGTTCCACGGCAGAACAACATTAGCTGCACCGTGGATTCACTGTGGGTTCACATTCCCTTACTTTGAGGGTGCCATTTTATTCCTCAATAATATTCAGGACCGCTGCTTGCCCTTTGTATTTCGATATTCACTTCAGGTACTTTGTTATGAGGTCACGTTAGCTTTGACAGCGCATGGTGTGCATTTTATGAGTTCCATTTTCATACAAGCAATTCTGTTTGGAATCACTCTTTGCTACATTACAGCATAAGGATAGTATAAGGGGTATTATACTGGCTGTGGTGGTGGCAGACAATAAATGTTGCACATACAGTATAGTGTATACTGTATATGATTCAGGGGTAGAGGTGAGGGGACTGTATAACTCCTTGGATAAAGACAAAATGTAGTGTTTAGTGGTTTTGCTAGAAAGTGTCTTAAGCAACCCACTATGAATTATCTTAACACAGAGCGGTACATCCTCTTCGGCGGGTGGCTTACATTTGTAGGCATGATCTCCATATCCATCCATACTGAGTGCACTAATTGTCATTAATAATAATCATGAGGGCTGTCTTTCTATGATATCATAATCACTCTCCTTTGTTTCAAGGCAAAAGGAGTGCTCAACAGATTTGGTATATGAAGTGAAATTTGGCCCCATGAGAATTGATGGGCCAGGAGTCAACACATGTAGCTTTTGGAAAAATTAACTTTCTGCAAGAGGAAAATGTCACCAGTGGGTACACTGGAGAGACAACAAAGGATTAAATCAAAGTCATTCAATTGATTGAGCTTTCCAACAAGCGTATTTGATGTGTTCAAGTGGGATAATAGTTTGAAGTCCTTCCAAACATGCCACTCTCAGATGATTGACAAAGACACATCTAAAGACAGTTTGGCTCACACAGAAATCAATTTATCTGTGGTATGTCATGAAGACTGACATATAATTTCTCCATGCAGAAGAAGAACTGTCAATATGACCTCATGTTTGAAATGATAATCTAAAAGTCACAGGTTGAAATTAATTAAACAGTAGATTTAAAAATCTAATTTGTGGTATAGTTTATTTTTCAGGGGTGCATATGGTAAGAAAGTTTCCATATTAGATGTCGCAAGGGATTTTTTGTTACGGCCTGCAAATTTTCCTCTTCACTAAAGATTTAAAAATACTTAACTCATGTTTTATATCAGCTTCAGATCTAAATACTAGTTAGCTTTCGTACTTTGCTACTGCACCCAAAAGGTTCCTTACTGCCTTACTGCTCAAGCATGGAAATGAGGAAATAGAGGTTGAACTTGGAAAACACATGACAGTGTGGGAGTCAGATAATGGATCTAAGTTGACTGGTAATCAATTAAAGTGCCTGGAGTCTGAGACTTGGCCTGTCCTGTAAGTGACTTGTCTTTGACATTTATCCTGAACATTAAGACCAGAAGATTAGCCATGGATTCCCTTGGATCCTCTTAGTGACTATGTATTCTGTTGTACAGTTGAATCTCTGCCTGACTGTACTGTACACCTACCTCTGCAGTCTAACTTCAAGTCTCTGATGAGTTCAAGCATCTCTGGAATCCTACAGCAGCATATGTATTCCTGGATCCTTCCTCTCGTCCCTCCTGGGAAAACAAAAATGATAGAACAGCAGATCAAGAGACTGTCGAGATCAACCGATCCCTTTTACTTTGTAGGAAACACAGTCTGGTTCACCCTAGAGTAGTGACATACAACAAGTTACAGTAACAAATGGATCGACATGGATTGATATCTCTGCATGGTTTATTCAGAAATGGGTCACAAGTTTCAGTGGGGCTCATAAAGGATTGATGAACGCCTTAGAGGGATGACCCTCTAGTCCTGACCTATCATTGGAGGAGCACTCTGCAACATTAATTCATGCACTTGTTTTGGTAGATTGATTTGATTCACTCTATAAACTTCAATCAACAGAACCAAGCTAATGCAATCATGTACACCGGAATCTGGTCATTCTTAAGTCTGCCTGTGATCAACCCACTGCTGCTTCTAATTAAGCACAACTTACCCCCCCCCCCCCCACACACACACACACACACACAGACAACTTTCAGTTAACTGAAAATGTCACTTGAATATAAACTTTTGACAGTTTCTCAACACACTTCCCCAAAGATATGTCTTCTACGTATACGTATTCTAGTTAAAACAACTATAAAATATGACTGATTTGTTCCCAGTATATTACACTAAAAAGAATATGACAAAACTGGTTTCTTTGTGCCTGCTTGTAGGATCCGGTTTACCGAGTATCTCTGTAAGGTGACACTGGATGGCAACAATAAATAGACACCTACATACATATTAACATTTGCAAAAGGTTAATCTCATTTACATCAGTATTCACATTACTTCCCTCTGTTAAATAAATGAATTCTGTATTCCCATTCCCTGTGATCTGCAGTGTGCGTGAAATGCTGTATCTGAGGAAAAACATGGAAGAATGTTGAACACATGCTAATGGAATCTTCAGCACAGCGATAATTTCAATAAATCACACAACCATAGATAACGCAGTTCAATTAGCTGGTGAGGATGCTATTTGCATTTCGGTGAAAGAGGTGATAGTTTAAGTTCCCAGAGGCAGCTGCCACACAGAGAAGGCCCATGAAAACCCGAAAGCGGCGGAACCACGAGAAGAGGAGAGTTCGGGAGTCTTGGGCGCTATTCTTTTAATTACTCATCATAATGACTCCATTTAGCAGTTCAATGACCCATTTTATGGCATTGAACAGGCATGGGAAGCGCTGTGTCCTTGGCAGGGTCGAGACTGCAGCTGCCCCAGCCTACAGTGTCTTGAACCGAAAGGGACAGCAGACAAACCTCCCCACTGGGCATCTGGACCACGTAGGTCTATCAAGCGTTCCTTAACAAACAACACGTCTAGGGTTCATGGTCACTTTTGACAGACAATGAAACTATAATGGATGGAAACCAACACCTCAGAGAATTTCTAATGAAAATGATTATTACCGTCTGAAGCCATTAGTTAAATCAATATGATGATAGAACAGAAGAAGCTAGCCACTGCATTACCCATTGTAATGAGCAGATTCCACACCATCCCCACACAATTTTCAAAGGACATGTTCATGTGTCCATCACGGCGAGGCACACACACTGAACATGTGATGACTTGATGTCTGTGCTAGGGCAGGGAAGAGGTACCCCAGGAGAAAGGACGAGGGGTGGAGGAGGTGCACACTTCAATAGAGAAGGAAAGGAGACACAAACATGGACAGGAGAACAAGAGTGGGCCCCATATGGTCTTGAGGAGCTGGATTTTGTGGCATGTCACCGACATACTGACCCTGAACACTGGAAGGTTGGGCATCAGCTCAGCTCTGACTGACTGGCTCTGCTCCACTGCTGACATGTGCAGAGGGCCACACATGGGTACGGGGACCAAAATAACCCTGTTGTGGTCCACTTCAGTTTGACACAACTGCTCACCCAGCCAACGAATTTCACTCATAACTGCTTTTCCATAAAAGCAGTTATGCTAAGCTAAAAATGTCTACCCCTGAGACTAAAGGGTATTGGAATGTGTGTGCCTCACAGTCACATCAGAATGACATGTTATTGAATGTTACTACTGACATATTGCACTCATATGTACAATGCATTTGTTAGACAATGCCCATTGTTGATTTGAAGGGTTTAATAAGAGGTTAAACAGATATTGAATTCATATTGAATTCTGAGCAGCACATGTTATCGGATGTGCTGCTCAGTTTTGCAGTGCAGGTAGAGATATTGCTACATTTCTCACATAGAGTACAGATGATTCCATCTTACTCTCCAATACTTCCTCTTGTCTGGACAGTCAGGAATTCTCTATGCAATGACCTCCTTTATTTTAAAAAAAAATAATTATGATCTAGTTCACCGAACAATCAAAAAGATGAATACCCTTGGGAGAAATGCTGACATTTATTCTAGTTCCCTTTGTACAGCTGAGAAAATAAAAAAACAATAACATTAAGTATCTTAATTACAAACTATGCTCTGAATGTCATTCTATAAGACATACTTCAAAGCAACGGAGCGCAAACAGGAATGGTAATTATTGTGCTAAATCCGTATTGCATTGCAAGTTTCCATGCCTTGCCCAGATGCATTTGAGTAAGACATTTATGCATTCTCAAGAAAACCACAGTTACGGGTTGAGATTGCATGGTGGACAGATTACTTCAAGTGGCACTGGCTTCCACAGAATCCAATGAATAATAAAGATTTATTTCCAAGCCAATTAATGTAAAGGGAAAATCTTCCATAAAAATAACATAGCAATGTATTTTCTGTTTTCATAAAATGACCTAAACTAGAATAACTTCAAGGGTTTATAGAAGAACAGGGGCTTGTAAAAGCTTGGTGAGAAGAAAGGGAATATTAAAATACAAGAGCATTTTTGGTGCAAGTCCTGAAAAGTGTAATTTTGAGGGCACATTAATCGAAGACTGACAGAGAAGTGTAGCTCAGCTCAATCAATCCTAGTTGGAGGAAGAAGGAAGGTGTTTTAGATGAGAGACGGCTTTCAAGAGAGGGCTGATGACATTGCCTCTAAAGGCTGCCTCTCATGGAGGTTTAAGAGAGCTCCCCTCATACTTTATAAGGATCCCCTTAATGCTCCCCAGTGACAGCCAATAATGCATGGTTCTAGGAGTAGTTATAGCTTAACCCTAGGGCTTCCCATGTACTATCACTATGGGGATGCTCTCGCTAAGGAAAATCTCAGCATGAAAGACACCATAGGAAGCTTTCTGTAGCGTCACAGCGATTAAGCAATTTATGAAACATTCAGAGTACACAATAAATCTGAACTTGGACTGAAATGTCACCAGAGACACAACACATGTGCCACCAATCTGAGTCTCAGAATAAAAGCATTGAGTATATGTCTACTATATTTCAGGAAGGCCATCAGGTCACATTCCCAGTAGTTGCAAGATATATTTGCTGGAGTTTGACTATGTTGGGATGTAGCATCATCCAGATCCAGAAGCAAAACAGAACATTTTTCTGTAAACTTGATTTCACATCTGAGTGACTCAGTTGCAGTTAGACCTGAAGGTAAGGAAGCGAAGAGCACCACTGTTGCTTTCCCCCCCAGGGACACCGAGAGCACGCTTCCTGATGGACCCGCAAACAGCATGGCAAGGGGGGTTGGGGGTGGGGGGGGGAACACTTGCACAAAAAAACCTTGAAATTACCTCGCTAAAAATAGACAGTATTAATATCTACCATCAAGCATAGTGGATATCCTCTACCCGCCGAAACACATTTCAAACCGAATGGGTTTCCTGATGGTGTTATGAAACACCAGCCTGTAGTGAGGGAGAGAGCCACACTTGCTAAGGTACAAGATGACAGTGGTACACAGGAGCTGTACCACATGCTAGGAAAAATGTTTTGTTTCACAGGGAGGGATGCTAACAACAAACCATCAAAATAAAATAAAAAGTTAATAAATAAATAAACTCCATCAAAGGACCTTTGGGCAAAAAGAAGCTGTGAAAATCTGCAGGATCTTTCTGTTCTGAGGACACAACAGATGTGACCATCTAGTTTTCTACTATTTCAACATCAATTTTTAATACTCATGACCAGTTGCAATGGCAAGGCAAACTAGCTATTCCCTGAACTGATTTTGGCATTGCACATAATAACAGGGCTCTGGAGGTACAGTGATGATTTGTGTAACTGTGATACATTGAGGCCTGTATATCCTTTTTAATGACTGCAGGGTTTAATACTTGCGCAGATGCAGTAGAGCAGGCTAACCTTACTCCAGCAGTATAAAAGGCATCATCTACTCTGCTTAAAAATATATATTTCTAAGTTGAAATACAATGTCTGCTCAGAATTCCATTATATAAGTTCTGTACTTTGTGTTCAAAGTGTCACGCTTGATGTTCCGTAGCACCTAAAAGCGGCATACACTTAACTTTTGCCCTGTAAAAGAGCACTCTGCCGAGTCACATAAGGCTGTATTTAGGACCAGCCTTCACAACGTTTTGTTATAGCACTTTAATGGAGTATGGAGTGACGTGGTTATAAACACGGCTGTTGAGAAGTACAGAATGCAGAGGAAGCAATTAAATGGCATACACTCAGGGGTTGTTGTGTACTTTGCCTGGGGATTTATTCATTAATGTCAGAACTTTGCTTCTCTGGGCAGGCTCTGTGTTTGAATAGTAATGTGCTCCCAAGAATGGTCTCCTGTACACAATATGACAAAGAGATTAATGTACTCCCTTGCCTGTTTTTGCTCTCAAGGATCATTCAACAAAAGCATCTTCATAGAGATTTATAAAGGCCCATGATGACTTTTATACTTAATCAAAGAGGGATCTCTTGAGTGACACGTGCAGTCATTTGGTTATTATACTGAATATGTGAGGTGGAATGATTAATATGACAGTATAACAGGAGCACTGCATGTTTTTCTCCAGCTTCATTCATTGGTTTGAGCAGCTTTTCTCCAGAGTCTAAAGAACCTGGGAGGGAGGTATTAAAACCATTGTATCCTTGTAATCTAGGATTGCCTCTGATGAAAAGTATTGAACAAATGAATAAAGATTCTTTTTAAGAAAATAAAAGATTATTTCAACATTGTCAGTGCGGCACAGTGCAGATCCTAAAGTGCCAACAGGGTTTATAGTTTAATCTGTGGTAGCAAAGACTGTAAAATGCTTGACCCCGAGTCTGTTAACCTTTGAGTTAACAAACAGCAAGGATCAGAATGCTCATGTTGAGTATTACAAATGGAAGTTGGGAGATTCCTTTGTGGTAAGATACCATGATAATATAATACCAGAGACGTGTACTCGAGACATATCCCCATGGTGGGTGTCCATAAATAACATCCCCCACTGATATTCAGAGCTACAGTGCAATGTCCAGGTGCTACAGAAGAACATACATAGTATATCTTAAATACAATAAACAATACATAGCTATTTTCCCCACTTGTCTGAGGCAAAGACCTGGATTTAATACTATGAATATATGAAGGATGTCAGAGAAAGGAAGACACACATGTATATATGCAGTATATACAGTACTGTATATGTCCTGAAATGCCACTAAAGCTTAGAATAAGAATAAAGCCCAGAATTGCTTCAATGCCCCAACAGCTATTTTTAGACATAGATTTAAGTACAGTATTGTCATCAGTGCGATTAGTGGGGACTCCAACTAAAGGTATTTCTGAGAACAAGAACGACAGGAGTTCTACACTAGAGAGTCCCTTTGTTGAGCAGAAATGGGAAGAAGAAAGATCCATTGTCCTTGCATAGACATACTGCCAGGTTTGGTTTAATAGATACAATTTGGATATAGTACTATAAGTAAGATTAGACATTATTGTTCAAAATTATTACTTTTTTCCCTCAGTTCCTACATGGAACCTATACAGAGTTATGTCTTAAATGAAACATTTCTAGACAAGGGAATGTGGTGTATAGAAATATTCACCAACAAATGAAGCGTAAACTTGTAAATGTAAGAGACACGTTATTCACATATTATAACACATGGGCAAACTCTTTACAATTATTGTACGTCTTCTACTGTACATGTTTTACTGTACATATGAGTATCTATCTATCTTTAGTGGTTAACTATCGAAAGTTCGTTTGAATAATCTGAACAGTTTGCTTTGCCATTTGTAGCACATTATCAATTAGGGCTGCACCAGGCTACACATGAAAGCAAGTGCATCCTAATCAAATGGGAGCACATACAGTAAAGTAAAGCAAATAAAAAATCAAATAAAAATTGCAACGTCACTCCAACAGAAGCATAAAGAAGAAGTGAAGTGAAGAAAGCATTGACATGCCACAGGAGTTCTGTAAACCCTCCTTTTAAAAACAGCTTCAGCCTGATTAGTGTGGTGAGATCAGACTGTGAGGGGTAAACACTAAACCGGTAGCGTGTTGATGTAACAAGACCTCTTCAAATGCTTTATCACTGTATGTTATCTCACCTTACACCTTGACCCAAGTAGCAGGAAATGAAGCTAAAATGGAAAGCAGTTTTTTTGTGACAGAGGGTGGCAGAAGTGTCATGCATCATTAGGACTGTGTTCAACAGGTCAATGGACTGCTGCAGTCCGAGACGTTGGCAGGCAAATGTGCTCATGCTTGGAGTTTGTTTAACAAGCTTACCAGAGGAAAGCTATCCGCTCGACAGAACATGCGAAGAAGTCTCCTGTCCTTTTCACACACCCCGGTTTATTTAAATTCATAAAAGCAGAGAGTGAAATTGAACAGCCACGCAACCTCCTCACTGCGGTTTAATTTCTGTCCATTCAAATATTCGACATTGATAAATTTGGAAAATCAATTTTCCCGCTGCTGATTCCGTCTGACCAGCTGTTCATTAAGCCCCTTATGAGCATGGTATCATTCTCAGCACAGTGGCTCTGCAGTAATGTGGCTGACTGAAGCTTTGGAAAATCACTCCCGACCCCTGGAATCTCCCTTTCCAGGTGAGGGTACTTTGTTCTCCCTGCTTCCGCCGGCAGCAGGCCCACTCAATGAATCAGAGCCCAACACTCTGGTTCTCTCATTTGATCTGGTGAGCCCTTATGAATATAGACATGGTTGACGATATTCAGACGTGAAAATTGCTGGCCAAGTTTCTGAGTCCTGAAGCAAACTTCAGGCTGGAAGGGAAATTTTGCTAAAATGGTGAGTCACCTATAGGTAACTGTTTTTTTTTAGGAGTCATGCCATTTAAAACCTGTCAGGCCAGGTCAAGGAGCACAAATTCATTGCTATCAGTGAAGAACCAGAATTTTCTTTTCCACTTTAATGCAGGTAGGTTAATTTGTGTGCTTTCGGACACATTATTTGAAATGTTTGAGATCGACTATATTTATATTTGTTTTCATGGACCAATGACTTTTTAAATCGCCAAAATAACATAACATCTATTAGATACAAACAAGGCATCAAAGACAAATGGGATTCCATCAAATAAATAGAAAGCTAAATCAGAAAAGCCCCTGTATACCGTAGCATTTGTTTTGTTTGTTTACTCCATCAGCACTCTGTGGAAGAGAGTCCCTAGCTGAGTGTTTGCACTCTGGGCATTACTCAATGTCTTCATATTGATGGGCCTTGCCACAGTTGATTCATTAAAGACTTGGAGTGGAGATTGTAATGCACTTGTGGGTCTGATAAAGCTATGGTGTGGATTTGGAGCCAAACTGAACAGGCAACACAGTACAATGCAACCTTCCTCTAACCCACAACTGGGATCGAACAGAAAATGCTAAACCTTTGTGCCATACTTTTTTTATTTTGTGTGTATAGACAACTGTAGATTTATAAATGGTAGATGACACATTGTGTCAATAGACTTTTTGCTTAATCACAAATAAGATTAATCAGAACACAGTAGAGTAATTTGACCATAAAAAATTGCACACATTTTAGTCATCTTAATCAATTAAAATGAATGAGATAATTATACAAGCATTTACATTTAGCAGACGCTCTTATCCAGAACGACTTACAGTAAGTACAGGGACATTCTCCCCGAGGCAAGTAGGGTGAAGTGCCTTGCCCAAGGACACAACGTCATTTGACACGGCCGGGAATCGAACTGGCAACCTTCAGATTACTAGCCCGACACCCTCACCGCTCAGCCACCTTGATACCGGATATTGATTTAATAGGGTATTTTATGAATAATCTCCCATGGTCTGAGAGTTGTAATCTACAGGTTCTGATGGAGATTATTCACTCAAACAACAACCTCACAAGGAAAATAAATAAGACACACAACCTGGTATATACTGCACTGAAATACAGCACTGCCCGTGCTCCACAAAGCACTAGAACATGTTATTCCACAAATGCCACAAATGTTGACAACACACCTTTGTAACCCCCTGCCTGGCTGAGAGTTGAGTGTGTAGATTGTGTCCGTGAGCCAGAAACGTAGGGGCTTCATTAGAGGGACACTCGAGTGTTGGGCAAGGTATTGCCTGGGCTAGGACTCCTGCCATGTCAATCACCGGAACAGCACAAGGGGGACAGAACCCTCAACAATCTCAACGCAAAGAAATGCCAAACAATGACTAGCAAAGAGAAGGAAAAAAGCTTATGAGTTCTCTTTTTAAAGTGCATCATGTACTGTTGTTGCACCTGGTGATAATAACCTAAATTCTGAAATAATAGTTGACAATATAATATTAGTATAGTTAGACCCCAAGATTGGGGTCTGCCTCGCGAAATGACTATAGATACCAAGAAGGCACTGTCTCATACCTTTCTGTGGATGTAAACTTGCTTACGGCGTGAGTGTTTCAGAACACTCCCGGTTCTACTATTGCTAATGGGTTCAAAAACTGCTAATAGTCTGTACAACATAAACCTCGCAAAGCTTGTCTGAGTGACAAGGAGCTCAATTGTTCCATGTTCGCATTAGTAAAATATGAATGCTGATAAAAAGAGACTTTCCATTAACAACCCATTAGCAAATGAGCTTATCTCTTTGCAGCCATTTAAAGCCAGAAGCTATCACACTAGACCTAACGTGTTACCTACAGCAGACCAACATGTGTGCTCTCTCACTCTCTTCTTTATCCTCTCGCTCGCTCTCTTTCTCACTCTTGCTCCCTGAATTTTGCACTTGCTTTGTAAATTCAGCATAGTGTCAGACAGATGGAGTTGCCTAAGTTTGTTTTAATTATCATGCACATTTTTGACTGGAAGATGAATAATTTACCATAGAGTGTAATATACGTAAAATAGAACTTAAAATGCATTTGTCTTTGCTTTTAAGCAATTCAAACATTTTCCTTCGAAGCCACTGCAATATTCATGACAGCTTTGAAAGTCACAGAAGAGATTGTGTATACCTAATAGTGTGAATTGAAGCGCATGGCTAACACTTTTCCCTGTACTGCGTTGTACCTGGCTGTGACCAGACACACACTGCTTTGCTTACATCACACCTCTAGTGAAGATAGGAAGTGAGAGATTTGCTCAAATGTATGCTTTAAACACTCCACCTAGAAACCATCAGGGGATGGGATCAAACAGGATGAGCAATGTTGCTAGTTACCCAGCCACAAGGATTACTCTTCTGTCTGCAAGTGTGTGTGGCATGTACAGCAGCTTCTTGGTGTCTGGAAGTGCAAGCTTCATGAGCCAGTGGAGATGCTAGACTGCCTGTGTGGACTAAGGCTAAGCTTACAGTCTCAACGAGTTGCTGCCTACAGCCAAAGCAAAGTTACAAAGATAGCTGTTTTCCTCGCCTGTGCTGTTCTGGAGTCTTACAACCCAATGGGACATGACTTACAGACTGATGTGGAGGGTATTTTAGTGTTAGTCTTTAAAATGCCTTACTTAGTGGAAGCTTGACAGTGATTTGTCACTGGGCTGGCACTTGGAAGCTGAAGCCAACCTCATTAGAACAATGAATCCATGAGCATGCGAGTCCTGTCCGAGCCAGCAGGATCCACAAGCCCACAAATGGCTTGCTTCCCTAATGACTGCCTATTAGGTATGTTTCATTTCATTATTTTCTCATGCCTGCAATCAGTAAATAAGCCTGAAATTAACCAAACTGCTAATGTTCTGGGATGAATATCCCTCAGAAAATAAAACTTTATTGATGTTTTCTTTTGTTTGCAATTCCAAAGATTACAAATCTAAGAGAATAAAACACTGTGTGACCTTTTCCATATTGGAACAATAAAGGTTGATGATTTCATTCTGATTGGCCCATGTTGGTTGTTTAATATCACTTCAAATTAAACTAATGGTTTGTGAGTTTCTCCAATGTTTACATAATTAATCTAAATACTTTGACCACTGTCTTTGTCTTATAATTTAATGGGAGAAAATAAAAACAGTCAGAATGGGATTTATTCGCCATGAAAGTTTGCACAGACAAGGAATTTGCTTTGGCAGGAAGGTGCATACAATAAACATATAGGGACCTAAAATTTAAATATGTGGACTATCTATACTAAGGGTACATAAACTAGCAGTACTAAGTGGGATTGGAATTGAATTAAATATACAATAAAATAAAATATAAATTGCCATAAATTACAATATAAAAATACAAAAATACAAATATTACAAAAATACAAACGTACAAGACACATATTCTTATTGTCTATATTCTATCTACAGTGTAGTTTTATTGTGGCAGATCCAGTCCCAAGTTATGCTGCACAGATGGTGAGTTGAGCAACATCTTGTATTGATGTAGTATGTGCAGCATGTACAAATCATTTTCATCATTAGGCAGCATATCATTATTACCAAGATTGAAGGAGAAGCAGAGACAAAATGGTAAAATGTGTCAATAAAAGCATGGCCAGGAGGTTCTCTTCTGCTCACGAGAAACAAACCGGATTGTTTCCAGTCTGTTGAAAGCTACCGTATCAATGGATTTTGACTCTCCTGTCTTTATTTGACATCGCATTGTGATGTTCAATGGTGCAGCATAGTGGCAGTGGAAACAGGAGTTCACAGGAGTTGATGGGGGAATTATTTTATTGTTGGAAGAATTCACATTCTCCAGTGAACAAAGGACTGTATTGTGGCTGAAGGAGAACTTGACAGGTAAACTGCAGAAAGAGATGCGGCAAAGCTTGCCCATAGAAGTGGGCTACACCCTTTCCATTCCTCTCCTCGGTTCTCCTGCCATTGGGATCCATTAAGCAGTAGATATGGAAGACAGTAAATGATGGTTCTACGTCACCGGACTGATCCGAGCGTCTCGACACACGTCCATCACTCTAATGTGTTAAAGGAACTCTGGAGACAGAGTGCGCCCGGAGACATCCTCCGAGACATCCTCCGAGACAGTTATGATTGACTGAGGCCTCAGTGTTTAGAAAGGTACTGTACTGTCTGTCAGGAGGGAGGGAGGTAGAAGTCTACTAACTGCAGCAGTAGAGGCTGTCTCTCTCTCCGCCTCTCAGTTCTTTCTCCATGCAGGCGAGAGTTTGGATCAGAGGTGGACCAAAACCAGAACCGCAATCCAAGTATTTTGTTATCTCAGCATACAGGTCACAATTTCACAGCCAGAGCTTACAAATCATATCAATTCTGCTGTGAGAAATGCACCTTGAAGCTAGAGGATACATTTTCTCAGCGCCTCTGGGGTCAGTAGTTGCTTAACACAATATACCCACATGACATGTCATATTGTTTGATTGATAACCATGAGAGAATCACACAAAATGTATCAGGCTTTTGGCGGTTGTAATTTAGCCGTATTGTCATACAGACACAGTCCACAGGTGGACAATAAAACACTGCTCCAAAAAAATCAAAGAACCAATAAGTGTGTTTATTAATCTATGGTCGATATAGATAGGAATAAGAAAATTATGAAAGCAAACAATGAATTAAGAATGAATATTCTGCTGAATGTTGAATATTAGTTAAGAATATAAGTGAATATGTGAAGTTTTAGGGATTGGAGAAGCCGAACAAAGACTTGCCCGCTGAGGTGGGGCTGAAGTAGAAACGGTTTCACACGGCACTGTTTGAGGTAGAAGGGTACTGTGCTCCCTGCTACAGTGGACTCCACAGTCTCTGGACAGCTGTCTGACGCACTGGGCTCAGAGAGCTGAGATCAATGGTAGCACTGGGGAAATAGTGTCAACCTCAGGGAGGGATCTGCTAAAGGTGCTGTTGCCTCTGATCTGATAGTGTCAGCTGTGGAGGCCCCAAGTCCTGTTATTCAGTCCCACATGATCCTCTTTTCCTCCCCTAAACTTCAAATACTTACAGCGCAACTCTAAGCATGACAAATAATGGATTAGGAGGATTAGAGGCAGGCAAACATGAAAAGAGCCATATGTTTTGAACCTCCCCCTGACCTAGATGTATGTGCATGCTAAGGGGAGATAAAGCAGCGTCCGTTTCAGACCACAGTGAGACTGGTGCTGGCCGGAAAGGTTTACGTGGGCATGTGTGAGTAGTACAACTCAGTGTGTGGCAGAAATCAATTTACAAAAGATAATTGTACATTTCCAGAGGGAGGAGAGGAGGCAATGAAAGGCAATACAAGAATGAGTCTACATCATTGTGTGCAAATGGCCCTAATGAGGACGGTGATCGTCTCCAAATGAATCCAATTAAGCATCTTTTATTCTCAGACCTCGTGAATCTTATGTATTCATTTGGGGACAGTTTGTCACCCAGGGAGACAATACAAATTGTTGACCACTTCCCATCAACCTGATGGACACATACTGTATCTGTCATATATTCTGTCTGTCCGTTAAATAGAGGTGAGCTATCGAGTAACAGTCAACCTGGTTGGTCTGTGAAGCCACAGTAAAGTTAGTGGACTTACCTAGGGGTGATTAGGAATTATAAGCGCAATAATAAAATACTTTGACAAGATACTTTAATTTTCCTTAGCTGTGTTCGAGATGGGCTGATAAAGGCTGTAAGTGCAAGTCAAGGCCTTCAGTCCAAGTCAGACAGAAAATACAGACCTCTGCAATTCGCTGAGTAAAGAGCCGAAAACAAATAAATAGGCACCATTTTTAGACACAAGACTGAAATGAATGCCCGCTATTTCTATGTGACCCTAATCTACTTTCTAATACCACACTTGAACAGTAAACAGTAGGCCTACTGTGGCTAGTAGATATATAGTGAAGATAAGACAGGATAAATAGCTGAGTAATAAGATTAACTTTTCAAAGAAGGAGTCAATTGGGTTGGGGAATTTAATGCTAAACAACCATTTTCAACTGAGGCGTTTGACCATTTTCTAACCTATTTCATGTTCCAAATTATCAGGTGGTCTTGTACCGCAAGGTGTGCTAGGAATTCCCTGTCAAAAATTCTGTCTTTCTAGACTCAACAAAATGAGAGGTGTGAGGAAGAGAAGGGTGAAGACAAATGAAAATGGAAAGGCCGCATTAAAGGGGAGGGGAGAAAGGAATAACTCAAAACGAGAACTGAAAGCAAAGGTGAGAGGAGCAAAGGACAGGGAGCGAAGGGTAGAAATAAACAGATGAGTGCAGACTGCCGAGCCACTGTGTGGATGTGGCTTCAGGATAGCAGCGCCGAGGGACCCGCAGCAAAGCCACCCAATCTCACATCACATTCACCGGGAGGGTCAACAAAGAGCATCACAAACAGCGAGGCAGAAGCTTATCTTAATTCTGAGGGAAAGAAAATCCAAGATCCCGTCCGCACTGACTCCCCCTAATCGATAGTGACAGGTAATTCAGACAAGTGCATGGGAAAGCTTGCAGCCTGCAGCCACACCGGGGCATTTATAAGGCCTGCGACACTCCATCAGCTCTATCTACCTCAATTCAATCAAAAGCTCTTGGTGCGTGGAATACCAGGACTGGTGTTATGTAAGAAATAATGATGACCACATGAGCAGGCTTTGAGAGTACTAACAGCAAGAGGAATCAGTTAAATCTAAACTTTAAAATATACAGGGAGTTATTGGTTGACCAATCCACTGTGCTTTCAGCCACTCTGCAGGAGTCAATACCCCCCGCAAGCCTATGAAAAGTTTTAATATATTTATAGCAGCTTTTACTGTTTAAAATTACTTGAAATGTTCCGTGTCATAATGTGCAGTCCATGATGATATCACCTCTTTTCAATGTATAATCAACATATTTGTCAGGACATATAAGCTTTGTTGCTGCTCTGAGCAAGTCCCTAAATTAATGGATGAAAATGAAGGCCAGGCCACAGGGATAGAATGCTGCCAGTCTGTACATCCCCAGCATATTAGAGAGGGAATCTGCCAAGCGTGTCTCATGGCTGCCGTTAGCACCTCGACAGCTCTGAGAGGTAGGGACTGTTATGTAATTTCACAAGAGCCTCCATTTCTTACACTGGGCTATTGCTTTCCAGGTCGTATACAATATAAATCTGCTGCCAATTCACACTATAATCTCTTTATTAAAAAATACATCAAACCAGAGATTACAGTTTGGTTTATGTGGGATTTTTTGTAAATGCTTGATAACAGTACTACCATATTAGACC
This sequence comes from Osmerus eperlanus, assembly GCF_963692335.1. Taxonomy (NCBI): domain Eukaryota; kingdom Metazoa; phylum Chordata; class Actinopteri; order Osmeriformes; family Osmeridae; genus Osmerus; species Osmerus eperlanus. The sequence goes on from NC_085019.1 coordinate 4,367,958, forward strand.
AAATATTTTTTTAATTCGATATTGGTTTGAGATTATCAGATCCCAGATGTGACACAATGAAAAAAGAAGAATATAACCAAAAATTACCCCCAAAAAGCCAAAAGAAAATTGCCCCAAACTAAACTGTTTTACTGACTAAAACAGTACAACCTCAACACTTCAGAGGTGTTTTTACTTCAAATAAACTAACCGCATCAAAAGACAAGCCCATGCAGTTTTATGAGCATGAATATCTTGCTGTGCCAAGAAGATGATACATTTCTTGTTTATTGAAACCTGTATCAAGACATCAGTCATGTTGGCTGTCTTTCTAAAAAGACTGGTTTCATTCATATCTTCCAAAGGTGTTTTTCAAACTCCAACTTGGCAAAACATGATGAAATAAACACAGGTGGACATGAAATAACCCAAAAGCATTTCAAAGTGAAAAAAATAAAAAATAAATCTAGGACTATTCCACCTGCAACCAACCGAACAAACAACAACAAGGATAACAGCACACCGTCATCACAGGGCAAAGACCTGTGGGGCAGAGCTGTAACAAAGAGCCAGACAGCAACACGCAACTCTCCAGTCACAGCCAGAGGGGTTCCTGCCAGGACTGCCTGGACCAATGCTGTTGCCTAAATCCATGGAGCTTACTGCTTTAACTCTCAGACATTGTGACACAATGAAAGACAAGACAAAGCTTTCCCCCCTGGTCTTCTGGTAAAATGAAATGACTGACACACTTGGCATACACTGTCTTTCACTTCGAATAAAAGCAGTACAACCTGTTTTGCTCTTCCTGTGTGAGCGAACATACCGTGCCATTCCTGTTTAACAGAGATTAAATAAAATATGAATGTATGGCATGACACATTTGCTAATTTATGTCCAACTGAGTTTCATAAACAGGACTGACATAACCTGTGATGAAAGTGGAAAAGCCTGGTTTGCTCGGAGCGCTGTGATTCTACACTGAGTCTCCCAGTAAAGAGACTGCAGGTGAAGGCTCATGGATTTTAACTCCTAATATCTGAACGTGGGTAAAGGTTTGCTGCATCTTGTCTGCACTGAATTGAAGAAAGTTCTGTGTGTACCACTTGATGGCCCCCACAAATAAATAACTACATGAAAAAACGACTGGAAAAGAGGTAAATTGAAGTGCTTATGAACAGGTTATGAAAGCAAAACCAATGTTGTTTTAAGGGGTTGAATGAGGCTGAGAGGGGAGCCTGTTGCATATTTAACCACTTGCATGCTCCTGTGATGGAATGGTTCATGCAGTTTCCTGGTATGGCCTTTCCAAACAGGCATTATGCTATGTCCTTAACTGACTAGCAGCTTAGAGTCTCAGGTATCTCTCTGGTAGACCTGGGACTGCCTGAGCACAGCTGGCTATGCTGGAGGACCTTGAACAGCCAAAATAATGAGAGGGTAAAGGCCAAACAGCTCTAATTAAAAGTACACAGGCAGAAGCACGCAGCACCCAGGATCAGCATTTATCCGTGAAAATCAGATTAAACAGTAAAGGATACAGTTGTGGAGCTTCTAGAGCTTAATGTAAAATATCAGGGTGTCAGGTGGCTGAGCGGTGAGGGAATCGGGCTAGTAATCCGAAGGTTGCCAGTTCGATTCCCGGCTGTGCCAAATGACGTTGTGTCCTTCGTCGTGTCCTGACGTTGTGGCACTTCACCCTACTTGCCTCGGGGGGAATTTCCCTGTACTTACTGTAAGTCGCTGTGGATAAGAGCGTCTGCTAAATGTAACTGTAAACCCTGTGGTGGGGCTTTTTACTCCCCTCGTAGATGTGGGTTCCTCTGTTTGGGTTCTGGGTAATGTGGAATTATACATTGGTCAGAAGGGATTATATTTTTTTACTATCAGTCACAAATCTTCTTGAAGTATCAGAGAAATAATTTTATTTTCAGCCTTTTTTCTGCAGTGATTAATGTGCCAACCAAAGCTGGTGTCCGATCACTATTGCTGCTTTCCCAGGGATGTGTTTGCTCTCATTATTGAAATGATGTAATAATGTAAACACCTCACACATAATTGATTTTGGTGGATGAAAAAATATTATTAGTCAGTGATAATAATTCAGAGATCATGCCTTTCCTAATCTGGTTGTACTTCAGTGAGTCAAATTAGCTAATCAAATAAGACATGGTTCATCATGATTATGTAAAATAATCGTGTGAACCTTCAAGATGACCATGGGCAACTCCAAAAACAAACAGTGAGATTAAGTGTTATTGACAGTACTAAGAAGCAGGGGAATCATGAGTATGGCGGAAATTATTGACATACACCTTTGGAACAAGATTAAGAAGAATATGAGTACAAAGAAAGCCCTGGACAGATCAGTTTACTGTTCGTCCATATAGGCCAGGTTTGCCCTAGTTCTACAGCACAACCCAGGTGGTCTTACTGAAAAGTGAGATGACATAATTGACATGCAGGATTTACACAGGATCTCCATATTTATTTCAGGGATAACACCTCACAGGCATGGCAATCTGGCACCTAGATTCCTCTCTCTCTCTCTCTCTCTCTCTCTCTCTCTCTCTCTCTCTCTCTCTCTCTCTCTCTCTCTCTCTCTCTCTCTCTCTCTCTCTCTCTCTCTCTCTCTCTCTCTCTCTCTCTCTCTCTCTCTCTCTCTCTCTCTCTCTCTCTCTCTCTCTCTCTCTCTCTCTCTCTCTCTCTCTCTCTCTCAAGATCTGCTCCGGTCTCACAGTGGGTGATCACCAGGCTGAGCTGATTCGCCCTGAAAGGCAGCACTGTTTAATGAGCAGCGGAGGGTGTGTGAGTGAGAAGACAACAGGTGGACCGTCAGATTGATGCGCTGCAGCTGGGGAAGCCGCACTATTCTTGCCAGCTGTCTGCCCAGATAATAATCATTAAAAGGATCTTGGCAAAAAAACCTGCATGCTGCCAAGATGTTTGTCTGCTCTTACATTACAGGGGGAATAAGTAATATACACAAGATGCTTTGTCCTCTTGTGAAGTGACACTGCCTCTCCAATGGCAGTCACCCCCATAAATATTGAAATGTGCTTGCGGTTCATGGCTGTAGATACAAGTAAGCGGCTGAAGGAGGACTGGAATCTAATGGGAATCATGATGTATGGTACTGCTCAACAGCACTCTCCAAACTTGGCACAGCGAACAAGTGACTCTGTTGCTCAGGGCAAACAAAATATAGTGTGCTAAATTGATTTAATTCACCTGGTGTTCTTCCATGAAGTTGTTGCCCTGAAAGCTTGACGCTGCGTCCGCCTTCATTACTCTGCAATCGATCATTATCCAGGAGGCCACGTCTCTGGGAGAGACCAGGCCCGTGTTCTACACGCTTGTCAAGATCCAAGTCAAAACGCAAGTGACACACAGAAGCCACTTATAATGGGGCAACAAAATGGTTTCTGTTACTCTGAAGACAACTTAACTTTTTCCCAATGACCTAATGTATGCACAATTTAGTTGATGGTACTAGACATCACAACATAGTACAACCCAATCACCTTTATATTTTAGCTTAGTAGATTGTGTGTGTGCCAAGGCAGACTCACAATCCTTTCCTTAATGCATTAGCAATGACGGAATGCAATGGGTAATTGACATTTATGTTTTTGTTATTGAGGTCTGTATTTAATACATTTTCCTTCTACAATCCTCTGAGTAAATCTTCAAAAGAACCCATAAGAATACAGATACTGCAGGTTCATCTATCACAGACACAGTACATCAAGATATCAGAGTAAAAGATTAAGCTTAAAATATTAATTATTCAATCTGTTACTGTAACTGTTAAAGGATCATCCTACAGTCAAAGATGCTATTGAATACAAAGTAAGTGTTATGGTACACTGTGGCCAGTAAACAGTGTGAATACTGGCACATTTTTATAAGTGGATGCTAGTATGTTTGCTCCAAGTTTGGATGTAGTTGCTATGGCAACAATTTCCTTTTGGCTCACACTGACAATCAGTAGATTCTCCCAGGATTACTGATGAAAAATCGAAGCATTTTATTTGGACTCTTATGGATATTGCATGAATGATTAAAAACAATCTTCGCTCTTTAATAATCAGTGGACACATGTGCTTAGGTAAGTACAAAGCCTTTGCCAGCCAAAACTCCAGATTTATGGGCCATCTTGACAGAAATGCTTAGAGGCCTTTAAAATGTAGAGATGCAAGCTATCTGGGCAGCATGTAAACTCTGCAGTCAATAAAATGTAAAATACATTTTACTTAATTATCTCCTTGATTTGAATAAACTTTCTATTCTCAACAGTTGCCCATGAGGGCTGTATACATGGTATGAAGAACATACCGTAGGCTTGTAACTATCATACTTAATGCCTGACAGACATTGATGGCTCCTTGAGTGTATCAACCCATCCATCTAGTATGGTGAGACTTTGTGGTTGCTGGTGTTGTTATAGACCAGAGGTCCCTGACAGGAGCTCTGTGTAGATACCGTGATTCCATAACCCTGTTCCCCATCCCTCCTGACTGATGATGCCATAGAACAGGAAGAGCTGTCACCTCTGCTTACTGCCATGCCTCCTCTCTAACCTCATCCATCAGGGGACCACGTGCCCATCCAAGCACCTCATCGACCAAGAGGACACTCTGGATTTGGCTCAGAACATACAGCATATTCATGAATCATAGTTGTCCTTTGTGCAAATCCATCTTTGGAGAAGGGGAGCCACTTGCATAGAGAGCCCCTGGAGAGCCCAGATGTTGGGCTTAACCCTTTCTGAGAAGGTGGGATTGGTCAACAGGAACAATAGGCCTACTTGGCAGATCAAAGCTGTTCATTACAACAGCCGCACTATGGTTTTTAGAAACAACTGATTTGGAGGATTTTAAAGAATAGTTCTTTACTAGCAGCCACTTCAGTAGCACGGCTCTGCATTTCTATTTAGTTTCATGTCTATATCGAAATGTGACTTTATGATGAGCCTTATTGAGATGCCTTTATGTCCGCACCTCTTGAAATAGCAATCAGTAATGTTTAGACTTCTATCTGACACACAATATTATATGGAAGGGATTTTAATACCACTGCCCCAAAGGAATGGAAATCTTTGATGTCGAGCAACTTTGTAAATTCATCTTTCCTTGAGTCATCTTTGACTGGTACATTGTACTTGAATGTGGGGGCCAATAAAGTCAATCTTCTGTTTGTGGTCCCTTGTGGGTAAAACGTACCCTTTCATTCCCAGACAGCAGGAAAGATAAGACTGTCACATATCAAAGAGGCTGTATTTTCCTTAGAGCTAGAGGCCTTAGATATCCCATCAGTGATGGCCACGGATGCAGGGATGGGACAAGGGAAGTTGAAAGACCAACCGTTGAGATTTTGGAGGTATTGTTTACAGGGTTAGATAGGCTTCACAGTGCAGGGGTGAATAAGAGTGAACACAGCTTGTTGTTGTGCAGCTACACTTTGACAAAATTCCATTCAAGTTTATTGTCATATGTACAGGATACACAAGTATACAAGTACAATGAAAAGCTTTGTGCCGCTGAGCTACCTGCAACAGTGCAGTTTTTAATAAACTGCACTGTCGTGCAATTTATTAACTGCACTGCAAAACACAGTCAAGTTATTTTTTCTGATTTCAAGTGATGAATTCACGAAAAGTCTATCCAGACATAGAAATGTGTGAAATAAACATTTGTAAAACTGCTTTTGTTTCACAGACACAGACATGAATCTGATCTGTGGGTATTAGACAGTTCTTTCCACCGGGCAAGAAGCATTTCAGAACAGATGGCACCATGGCTGTCTCCATCAAACCACACCTGTTCCACTGATTTCAGTTCCTCACTTTTTTATACTTGCCGCTTATCCCAGATGTTGGATTGCTAATACCGAAGGGAGGGCTTTAGAGAGAGTGCATCACAAAAACACATGCTGAGGTTCACATTAGCAACAAAAGGCTACATACTGTGAAAGATACACACACGTAATATTACACTGTAGTCTCCACAGTACTACACACTTGAAATAGCCAACTATAGGATCAGAACCATGCGATGTCTCTCTAACAGACAAACTATTAGCATTCACAGGCGCAGATCTGAGCAAGTGTGGTCACTTGACATTCAAGGAGAGCAAGATAAAGTATTGATCATGGTGGGTTTCAAACCATGGGCGGACGACATATACCAGGAGTACCGGTCTGGACAATCTCTCCTCCCACACCAGTCCGACCTCATTATTAAAACCTGATTCAAACACAACTGTGATGGAAATCCATATAGGGTCCAAAAAGTACTAATTTAATGTACCCATGTAAGGCAGTTGGAAGCAAGCCTACAAAGGGCAAAAGGAGGTTACAAATGATCAGCAGTAGAAAACTGTTCCTCAGTGGAACCTTAAGCAAATGGCTGTGCATGTAAAACGTGGCTTCTTTATAGACGGACAATTTCGCTTCCAACATGAATGTATTCATGCAATTTATTTTTCTTTTACAGATTTCAAATATATTTGGACTCTGCAGTCTTACTCCTAAAGTTTTGAATTTCCCCAATGAACTAATTAAAATTATTGGTATCAAGTATTGAACAGAATGCTCTTTCTGCATGTGTGCATGTGTGTGTGTGTGTGTTTTGTGCATGTGTGTGTGTTTTGTACATGTGTGTGTGTTTTGTGCATGTATGTTTTCTGTATCAGCAACATCTGATTCTTGATATCTACCCCTCTACAACATGAGTAGAATGAAATACCACAATACCAAATACTGAATAGTTGATACATTAGCAGACAACCTAGTTGCAGGACTCCATAAAGAATAACACAACCACCACCATAGACAAATAATTAAAAGCAGAATAACATAAAATATTGGAAAAGAACAAATGTTCTTTGAATGGCTTGAGGCTTGAGTTTCAGACGCTTACATAAAGATACTCTGTCAGATGATCTTTCCTGTATTAGAACAATAGTGATTTTGGCTGGTATTTGAAAAGTACTGCATTTGTGGTTGACATGTATGATGCATTTACTATTACAATTAACATACATGACAGTTTCTTGGCAAGAACGTACATCACAGATCTTAGTATGTATGATGCCGCTGACCTTTTCACCCTGAAAGCACCGCCTGTCCTGGTATGCTCATCGTGTGCATATTCTTGTGTAAGCGCATGTCATTCTGCTGGTGTCAAACCAAGCAGTTTTTCTCATGCACCCAAAAAAAATAAAAATAAAACTATCAATCAATAAAAGAGCCTCAGAAGCGAGCATTGACAAACCTGTTATGTATCACCATCTTTAATGGGTTCTCATGCACAGGATATTCATCAAGCCACGCTGAAGCCTGCAGGTATGCAGCCATGGTGTTCTGTTTCCAAGACTCTAATTACTTTGCGGATGACGATGGCAAAGGGAAGGAGAGTATTGTTCAATATGTCTGGATATGCTGCTTGTGTGATGCTTGTTTACTAAAAGGTTTTTGTCCATCATAAGGCACTCAGCAGGAACATGGGAAAACCATACAGAGTCATTTCTTTCTAAACTAGAGTGATATATTCTGTTGCACCTTTCAGAGTCTTAAATGAGTTATGACATTTTCAATGTCCTTCTGAGAAACTCACTCAAATAACATTTCTTAGCAATTCATGCTTCTTTTAATCTAACTGTGTTGATGGAATAACTGTCGGCTTCAATATTTAGGTTCTTTACCATCACTCAAGGGCTTGAGGAAATGACCAATTAACTTTCAACATAGGAGACAGGAGACAGGAGACATCGGAACACCATTCTGGGACAAAGCAACGCCAAGCTTGGCACACCGCATTAAAACAGTTAAGACACCTGCCCCTAGTTGTCTTTTAATGCATCAGGCAACTAAATGCCCATCTTTGCCCGTTTCAATTAAATCTCGTAAGTAAACTGAACCACATACCTTCCTCAAATGAGACCAGGACATGGCTCAGTAACCACAGTTAATGAGTCATACAAGCTGCTGATTCAAGGTAAAGTACGCTAATGCCATTTTGTATGCTTTCTAAGAGATACTATCTCAGCAATAGTGACATATTTGCTTATGCAGTGCTAAAATAAAACAGCACCCAAGGGCAACTGGGGCCAGCAACTCTGTATTTTCAGTCTTATCTCCAAGTTACAGCTTGTTCAAATAGTCTTCAACCTACACTCTTGGTGCCATCTTGAATGCAAAGGGACTGTCAATTCAGCTCCTGCCCTTCAACTGGAGTTCTGACAATGTCAATGACAATTAGGTACTTCAAACTAATAACAAATCATACCACATAGTTAAATAATAAGTATAAATAATGATATACATTTACAATATTATGACTTTAGTTAGATTTTGTTGTGCTTTTTGACCAAGGCATGTGTATGCCTAAAATGTCAGTCACTGTCACTTTAGAGTATGGTGAAGTTAAGAGAATTATTCAACAACAAAAAAGGCAACCTGACTTTCAATAGCTCACAGTCTATTTATTGTACTTAAATATGAAACAATATTCAATAGCACGTTTGTCTGGAAAAAACGTATTACAGCACCATGGACAGCTACCGTCCACCATGGACAGCTCCCTAGAACGTTGAATGTACGCGGCCACAGCATCTTCCTAACACAAATTACAATTTACAACCACATATTCCACGTGTATGAAAATCCACATAGAATTTAATGTTTCAGTTTTCTGGGTACCTAGGGGAAGTCTAACATCTAACATCTAGTAAGTATAAGAACGTTGGTGAAGAGATTTAATAAAGTAACATATATCGTCTGAAACTTCACATCTGTAAAGACATGGTGAACGGGGCACCATATTCTCGAAGAGTTAGGGGGATGGTGATTTATTTTTTTAATCATGGCTATAAGAGTTGCTATACTTATATTTATGTTGGATTGCACTTGCAGTTAGGTGTGCAACTGTACCATATGCTGCTCAGCTCTGTCTGTAAACCATGATTGGCCTCTTTGATTAGGCGTTACTTCCGTACCTACCACAGGTGTGTTTTTGAGCACGCACTAGTATCAAGCATGAGTTAAGCTACTGTTTTAAATAACGAGAGCATCTCTAACATACAGATTTGATGTGATGCAGCCTTCATGCCTGTTGAAAACAAATGACGAGGCATGTTACGAGTAATTTGAAAGACGAAGGAATCTCTAACTTTCAGCATACCCACAAAATGTGTCTTGTTCTGATTCTGTTGTCTACAGTACCCAATTTACAGTTGCCTACCTATCAAATTAAACTATATTCTACACTACATAGGCTACTCAACACTTCCACACTGCGTTTGCTTTCATGCTACTTAGGTTACTGCAAAAATAAAGACTTTAGACCATCATTCCAATTATTGTCAAACTTCGTCTTCAATTCGCAGTACAACCACTAAACACCCTGTTCTGCGTTTGGTTAGCGTGCACGTGCTTCCAGTCCTTGATTTGAGGTACAAAATGTAACCACATTTCACTCCAACATGGTCAAAAAGTTCGTAAATTGTTGCACTTTCACCAAACCAGTCATCTCTACGTGCTTGCAGTCTGTGAATTCGAAACACATGGAAAGGTCTACTGTGTTGAAGAAGCTAGATAGGGTAGGAATGTGCGTGAAGTGGTTGCAACTAATATGTTCTTCATTTGTGCATGTTATCTCACAGCCAGTTTGATATCAGTCTCTAACCTACAAGGATGCATGGAACCGGGCAGATCACCTCGCTATTGCATGCCGTCGTGAGAAGCTGTAGGCTAATTCTCTTTCAGTATCCGCTGCACGATCACCCTCTCCTCCACAAAGAACCAAGCTAAGGCAACTTGCATACAAAATAGCTGACTCAATCTCCAAGCTGCATAATCAAGATAAGGGAGATGGGGAAAGGAAAGAGAGAGCTGGATGGTAAACGGAAAGATTCCTTGACAACGATGAAATTATATGAGGATGTTGTTTAAAAAAATAAGATAAGCCTACATTTCATCATTTCAAATCATCCATATTTTGCCCGGTGTATAGACCCTGAGGTGAGGGCCATATACAAGTTAGACTGTCCCGCCGAGAGTGGACATGTGTCCCGGGACTACCCTATTTTAAACAGGCTTTAGGCATTTGCGAAACTAAAATAATGTGTACTTGTCTAGACTGGTTAACGACTGGTGTTTATGGTATTAACCAGTTTCAAGTATGGACCTATACTGTATAGCATAGCCTACTTTGTCGTGCTATCTTTTATTTAAAATGTGACCTCAGTCGTGTTCTGGTTCCCAAATAGGCTGCTCATAACCTTACATCAAATGAATAGCTTTGTTTCAAGGTCCACGAGAGTTGCAGTTGAACCAGTGCAATTTAGAACCTTGGTGGAGGCCACCTACTGGACGGTAACAATACAGAAAAGTTGTGCAACTAAGCACAGGCTACACCACATAAACTCTCTAGTAGCCTATCCCAGACAGCTTTTTAGGTCATGTCTCCATGGAATGATTTCAAATCGGTCATACAACAATTTGGTTCTCCTTATTTGGTTGGTTGCCTAATGATCTAATCGTGATATGAATATGTGCTGGGTTTAAATGGTCAACTTTTAATTGATAGTTAAGCATACTAACACAACATTTTTCTCTTCGGGCAATAGAAAGTGCCCATGGGCTAGGCAGTGCTTGAAATAGGTTACCTATTCGTTGCTCCCATCCCATTTCAAGCCATGGTGGAGCTATGACAACATGTCCGATTCAGCTGCGAAAAACTGAGTTCACAATTCAGTTTTGGTACTTGTTATAGCCACGATGGTAATAGGGTTGTGAGTTTGTAACATTTGATATCGATATAGCTACTATAGAATAAGATATATTGCACAAAGCCAAAGGTAGCCTAACATTGATAGGCTACAGTCATGGCTCAAACGTGCGAGATTGACAACAATATCGGAGCAATTTTATGATCATTTTCGCATGTATTTTTATATTGTTTTAGATTTCGTTTATCTTTAGACATGTCTAAAAGTGCAGGAATACTGTACAAGACACGGTGGGCCATGTAATGATTGCACATGTTGTCGACTTGAGTTTCATCACTGAATTTCTATACTCATGAAAGTGTAATTACAGTCATGCAGAAGACTATATGATTATTTTCAAATATCCAGATCTTCTGCTGTCTCGTATAGTTTGTTTTCCCCTCATAATGGTTGAAGGCGATCTCTAGCGGCAACGCGGTCGAGCGCTGTCCGTGGTGCTGAAACAGTGTTAAAGCCTATAAAGGGACTAGAAAATACTGTTCATAGCCTACGTTTTTAATTCTGACACCTTTGCACCTTAATCACATATGAAACACTTGGGATTAACGGGTAACTAAGATTAGGACGTCTGGGACAAACCGAAGGCTACATTGCAATGTTCTTGTTTTTCCTAAGTACTGTAACACAATTTCATGCAAAGGAGAAACGCTTACGAAACTACATAAAATAACTTCATAGGAATATCGTATTGTAAGGTGGACTGTTCCGTAAAACACCATGCGTAGACTGCTAAAGTCTTTGTAACCTACTGTGAAAACATTTAACACACCAAATCAAACCATCCGTGTCACTGAAATGTCTAATAAAGACATGGATTTTAGTGTCATGCAAATATAACTTAAAACAAGTTGATATTCATAGGGTAAAGCAATCTTACTGAGAAGTGATTCCGCTGCTACAATGTGTTGCTAACACAGGCGCCTTCATGGTTTAACCTATTTATGAAAACGAGCTACTGTACATGCCAATATAACGTAATTTCTTCGTTTCGCTTCTAACTCAGTTGGTTTATAATTTAGACAAAATTACGACATAGTTGTTGAAATTCGTATAGAAACAACAGTCAGTGTGTTAAAAATGTAATTGCATTTGTGGGCAGAATTCCTCCGCTATCCAGAAAAGATTTAAACGCTTACCTGCTTAACAGCGGAGCAGAAGCCCTCTAGCCTTTCCAAAACTGGTACCCTATGTCACCATGGACCCCAAGACAATTTTAAAAAGGTAGCAGATTTCAGATGAAAAATCCAGGGATTCTTTTGGTCTCAGAATACAGGGGCTGCAGCTCCTCACTGCGACAAGCACAAGCCTCCAAGATCCATTAAACAGTGAGTGATTAATTCAAGGCTGAGCCCTGATTGAAAGCTCTTTCGCCGCTTGCCTTTATGTATTCCGAACAGACCCGAAGTCAGGAGTTTCCATTCCACTGCAACAGGGCCGTTTTTTTCACATCATACCGGGCACAACACCTTGTTTTAACCATAATCGAGGGTTTATTATTTCAGTTAGAAAGCGGGGCGGAGGAGTACGCGACAGAAGCATGTTGATCCTGTGGTCCAGCTGGGGCAAAGTTTAAATCTGCTAATGGGATTGTTGGTCACCGCAGTGCTATATATGGTGTGAGTTCAACAAAGATGTCTGGAGGGTAATTGCAAATCCTTCTGTTCAAATGTGCCACGTGAAATCGTCTTAGTTGTAAAGCTAAATAAACCATGAAACGGATAAACCAACCACTATAATTCTACAAGGAGTAAAGGTCAGAAACCTTGTATCACTGTATTTTTAAAGGAGAAAAAAAAGTTCAAATATTTTCTGAAGATATTGAACCAGTTGCTGAGGTCCCCTTAGCAACAGGACGGATTTCATATTTGATATGACAAGGTTAAGCTACGTTTTACAATAGTTGGATATGAATGCAGCAAAAAACACACAATTCTCAAGGTAGGAGGATAGTTATGCTGTCATTACAAACCTGATCATGAAATAATATACCTAGGTCTTACTTGGGCAAAATGTTTACAATTACATGACACAAAACCATTTCTATATGTCTCATTCACACTGTAGAGAGTGCAGCTAGATGTCCACTGTAGTGACGTACGGCCGGGGGATGACCGGTGCGGGCGGCAGCCTGGCTGCAGATGCTTGTCTGTCAAAGTGAAGGAGCTGTTGTGTGAGGGGTTGGCGCAGAGGCTGCAATGCCCTGTCTTATTGCAGCACTCACTCTGAAGCAGTGCTGGACAGAGGCGGGTCGGCCGGATGGCCACAATAGAGCTGATGCACCACTGGGTCTGGCAGGGATGCTATGTCACTCTCACTAATATCTTTATCGTACTGAGGGAAGCCTGCCGCGTTGAGTCCCTCTGGGTCACACTGTTGCAGGGTTGCTTCAGCACCTTGTGGTATAGCTCCATGTCTCAGACATGACATAAACACCCCATTTACACTCAAGGGTTACAGTCCCTGTTACAGGGAGTCAGGTGGCTGAGCGGTGAGGGAGTCGGGCTAGTAATCTGAAGGTTGCCAGTTCGATTCCCAGTCGTGCCGAATGACGTTGTGTCCTTGGGCAAGGCACTTCACCCTACTTGCTTCGGGGAGAATGTCCCTGTACTTACTGTAAGTCGCTCTGGATAAGAGCGTCTGCTAAATGACTAAATGTAAATGTAAGATACAAACACACATACAACATGGATAGTGACAAGGCAAATGTGTGACTGAATTATGAAACACTGGTGCACTAAGCTGGAGTAAGACAATAATGTCACTGCCACATCATGCATTTTGGAATTGTTAGTCTGTTCATAGATGACCCCTTCAACACCCCGTCGACATGCAACGGTTACAGGCACATAGAGCAAGATGCTGAAGCATGTAAAGTCAGAGTTAAATGTTTCTAAACAGCTTTCGACATGGAAGAGAGAGTATTTTAACGTCAGTAAAATGTGTTTTTGAAGAAGTGAGAACACAGACCAATAAGTGGTCTGTCTGGTGTTATTTATTCAAATCCTCCATTTACTGGCTGAGCCTGTTTGGCATTAAGGAGAGCAACAGGGCTAGTTATAATTCAGGGGAGGACATGGTGACTGGCAGTTGGTATAATGGAGCATCTGCTGACACTGAATGCTCCAGATCCATCTTAACATCTGGACTGTGGGATAGTTGCCCACAGAAGCTCTTCCATTGATGGTGCTATGTCAAGGAAATGAGATTCCATCAAGTCAGGGTTGCTTGAAATGTTCAGATAAACAACTTCAATGACATGGGTTGTCATTGTCTAAGCATTAAAGCATTAATCCCATGTAAGAAATGAGGTACATCACCTTAATATTTTCTGATAGTGTTTATGATTTACGAGTGTGACATTGTTGGGATTGTTTGTGACACAGAGTCTTGTTGAAAGCAAGCGTCCATACAGTGCTGAGTAACAGACAATTGCATTTGCCTCTACCGAAGCATGAATAAAATGTGACTGTATGTTTTTTTTTTTTTTTATGTCTCAAGAGCATTGTGGTTTACAAGGATTACAAAAACCCACGTTTCAAGTCTGATGGTTTTTGAGCCAAACATCAACATCCTTCTAAATTTTGGAAAGGTTTCAATCTTTAGTGTCTTTAATACTCTAATAATAATGACGAGTAAAGATAAGAAAGGCTTTGAAAGTGTCATAGTTCACAGACAAAGGTGTGTGAAATAAGATAAAGCCTATACTGATCCAGGAACCTGGTCAAACATGGTGAAACATTTTAATTTTAAATCCCATTCAAAGAAGCAATTAAATGCTTCTTTTGGTTTGATAGTTTAAATGAATAAAACAGAGTTTTATGGACCATAACAAAGAAAGACAGATCTAGTAATTTAGTCATTTTTTTTGTAATTTACCAGATGGGTAGATATGTGAGTAAAATATGCATGCAACCATCAGGTAAGCCTTTGAGGTACCAATAACCAAAGAAATGAGTGGACTAACTCAGAGGAAATCATGGATCAGGCGGAAGGAATCATTTACATAAATACTCTGAGTGGGACTAGGTTCAGACACACAGATCCAAAGCCCTTTATTTGGTGGGAGTACCATTTGCATTAATTCAAATGTGGGTTTTTTTCTGAGTGATACTGTAGACTGTTTGAAAAGTGTTCAGACTGATTCATCCAAGTCAGTAACTTCATAATTGCTCTCATTGTAACTTTATTAATCCTATGAAAATCAATTGGCAAAACTAAAACAGTGTAAAATGTGTTATACTCATCCTATTAACATTTCTTAAATTAAAAAGGTTTTAAGGCAGGCCTGCTAAGACCAAATGGAGCATACAGTTTAATTTACAGTTGGTTAATGGATGTCAATTAAGTAATGCCATGGATCTTTGGTGTTCATTTAACACAGAAAGCCTAAATAGTTACAGTATCTCAGTGAAAGAAAATAGGAGTCAACATTAATGAAACAAGTAGAGGAGAAGTTATTTCACACTTTGCTTGGATTCCCCTTAGAGCGATTCAATGCCTGAGCTCGTGTCATTTCCCAGCATCAATCAACAGGAGTGTTTTTACCCTTCTTTACCTATTTCAAACCCTAAGACAATCAGCAGCGGTTTATGCTCACTCTATTATTTAGTATACATTCTTCTTTTCTTTTCGATGTACCCGTAAAGGCATTTGACTTCCTCAATGTTAGAAGCAGCTCACAGCTGAGAAGATCTGAGCGTGGGTTAACTCAGCCTGCTCTCAGACAGCCAGTCAGGCACATGAAGGCCCAGCGGTGGCTTCCGCAGCCTGGCCAGTGGGACAAACACACCACCTACACTAAAAGCCTTACAAAAGAAATGCTGCTATTCCAACAGCTGTGACATGCAGCCTCTAACCCCACGACTCAAAAATGAACAAGGTTTATTTGTGGCTTAGATGGTAAAAAAGACTGAAACGGCCTGACGTCTGTACTTTCAGGCTCCCTGGTCAGGCTCTGCTGGGCAGCATTGGGGCCATGGTGGGCTCCCGCTGGGGGCAGTGCTCCGTGTCTGTAAATAGTGCCTGCCTCAGATTGATACACTTACAAGGAACAAGCATTGGGGTTATTTTGACAGCGATGCAGAGCATACATAATTAAAATCTGCTAAGTGACTGTGCGCTTGCCTTAGTCATTTTTACCTTCCACTTGTTCCCTCTCCATTAGCTAGGAGGCAAGGGTAGAAAATGGGGTCACGGCTAACTTTCACGCATCCTCTGATAGCTCGGAGGACAATTACACTTTGTGCTGGCTTCAGAGATTTGTATGGCCTCCATTGGTTCATGCTTGATACACATGACAGAGATGTATGGCATGAGACTGGGAGGGATGAGGTTAAACAGAAAAAAGTGTTTGGCATTCGAGGGAAAAGTGCTGGCTTTGCACGTTACTGTAGTTGAACAGACAACCTCCCATAGGTCTAACAGATATAAAGACAAGTGAGCAAGTATACAAGATAGTTGAGGTTTGATTGAAAAACTAATGTATGAGAAAAGTTTCCGATCATTCATCTGTGCAGGGAATGATGTTTCGGTATGAACACCAATCAACACAGTGGAAAATGATGGATTTTTAGATTTAGATTATCTAAATTTGAGAGCAGGCTGCATTTAAATGCAGTATGTGCCGGAAAAAAATACATTACTTTGCAAGCTTGGCCGCTTGCCTGTTAAACCATGGGATCTTCTGACTCCCTGCCAGAGCAGTCGTTTATGCAGTCAACAATCCTCTCACCTGTCTACTCACACACTGGAACCCTTTTCATGCCCGAAAGGGGTGAAGAAGCTGGATTAATTATTTAGACTAGAAACAAAACTGTCTCTTATCATATCTTGAGAAGTGCTATATCATAAATTCCCAGTTATACAAGGAATGATAGCAAAACTTGACGCTGTCACACTTGCCCATATCCATCAAAATAAAGCAATTCAGAGTGATCACATGGTTGTGGTATGCAATCATTCCTTGTCTGATTGGTACCCACTGTACTAGTCATAAGTGTTGGGATAACAGTGAATTCATACTCATTCACATTTGGTTTTACTGTGCCATAAAACATTAATGTGCACTCTCTTTCTTTTTTCATGTAATTATTTTATCCCCACGGGGACGTAGAGAAATATACAAGAATTGAAGTAGAACTACTAGGAGTCAGAAGCCAGCAAAGTTGAAGTTAGAATGATTGTCATGCATATTCATACCATTTTGGCTACATCACCGCAGCCTTCTCTCATCCCTGCGTTGGCATGAGCTCTGGTGGTGTCTCTGACTGCAGGCGCTTTCCGTGAGAGCGCCCACCAGTCTGCATCTGTCTCAGCCTGAGCCTCCCCATGGCACATCCAGGAGAGAGCCCAGCCCAGCAGGCTGCCCACGTCGACGCCGAGCACACAAACAAAGGGACGTTCGCCCACACTGTGTTGTCCAAGTGATTCCCTAGCTCAGAAAACTGTGGAGAAATAAGCAAGCAGATTGAGAGGTGTATAATGGTGTGGGGGTGGACATTGAAAAGCTTGACTCATTTTACTTACTATTTCTTAAAGTTGTTAGGTAGAGCATGATCTCTCATGTCTTGGGAAGTAGATGGGAGAAGTCTGATGCATTCTGTCAAACAAGAATTAAGATATTTTATTCAGATATTTTATTACATGTATTTAGACTTACCCAAAACTCTAGCTTCTGTCACAGCTTAGTTTGACAGATTACTCTGGCTCTGACTACTTCTCTTTCACACACACACATACACACAGAGAAAGATACATCAGACAGTTGTTTTGATAATTATCTTAAGGTACAGCCTCCAACAGAGCTGAAAGTTTAATCAAGATGTGATGCGTCCATTAGCCATAATCTCTAAATTCCTCATGAGCATATTAGCTTGACGTGATAATCACTGTTCATTAAGACATGAATTCATTCATGACGTCCTGTAGGGTTGTAGGTTGTTCTAATATAATTACTTGCACCCCTTGTTTTAGGATCGCAGTTTGAAATGTTAAGATAGGAAAGTTGTTAAGTCCAAACGGAAAATTCAACTTTCTTACAAGTTGTTGAGAACAACATATTTAAGTGTATTGAAATGAATGGACTAACATAATGATACATAATGACCCAATACCATTGGTTTACTTTCTGAACACATTTATGAACTGATGCTACAATGCTTTTTTCCATGTCCCTAAAAGGTCCTACTTATTACAGTTGAAGAGTGTTCTCAGTCAGCAGATAAACACATACTGAGATATTCAGCAGATGTGTGACAACATGCAGTTGAGCATACTACAGTACATGCTACCTAAACATGTAGGGTTTTGTGTTCTAAAACAAACATGCAATGCAAGGTATTGGACTCCTCCCCAGAGAAGGTTTCTCCCCTGGACTTCCTGTCCCCAAAAGAAAATATCTTTGCATTTCATTCAGAGCCACACAGGCAGTCAACACCAAACTCTTCCTGTTTGAAATTGAAATTCCCAAGTTGTACCTGTGAGATACTGTCTGGGTTTGATGTTTAAGAGAGATGTGAGGTGACACAAATGCTCCCACACTCACATCAGAGGCTTCTCAAGGATGCATGAACTTTTCCAAACTGCTCCTTCACATTTCTCGACTTTGGAGTTTTCCTTTAGCAGATTGAATAGGTAATGGTTTGAGTGAGACCCAAATTATTCTGCTACTCTTGTGGTTTTGTATTCATGCGCCCCATGCCCTGCCTTAAAGTGTGATATCATACTTCCAAATTGCAATGACAGAAGGAAGCAATTTGCCATGAAAAGGTATTGAAAATGTAAAAACATCGTTCAGGAGTTTCCTGGTGATATTATTAGAAGCACATTTGTGTTCAGCCAAAGTGTCATTAGAGAATGTGTTACAACATTATCGTATTCTGTTCTCACACTTAAGTGAGCATATCTTGACCTTTTCTTTTCTATGACATTACAAAAAAAATACCTATATGGTATGTATACTTGACAGATGCAGGGAATATAAATGATATTGGCCGGGTTTCCCAGATTCGTTAAGAAGCTCTTAACGCTAAGAGCTTCTTAAGAGCGTTCTAAGAACTCTAGAACGCTCTTAGAACGCTCCTAAGAAGCTCTTAGCGTTAAGAGCTTCTTAACGAATCTGGGAAACCCGGCCATTGTGAGTCAAGATGTGTATACTATAAATATATGACACAAACACAAACTTAAACACTAGTATGACTAAACTAAGGATTTCACATGTAATACAATAAAAAAGTGCAGCAGCTTTTCAAATGCAGAGCTTTTTAGTAAAGGAAACTGTTTTTGTAAGGCATGACCCAGAAATTGATTTTAGTCTGCTCAACCGTTCTTAAAATATTACCCATATAGTAAATGCAATATTTACAACATGGCTTTCAAAGGGCAGAGTGAATTGGCTGCACTGAACTGGTTATGGCAGTATACTCATACCATATTAGACTAAAGGTATTCAAGGTATTTTGTTCTATAAATTAAAGATACAATTGTGCAAAAAGGGCATGGGATAAGGCTGGTTACAGAGTTCCAAACATTCAGTTGAGATTTCAGGGTTTCTGTTAGAACACTTAACCCATTTCAATGCAGGGTGGAAAAAAAGTGCTTCCAAAAGTTCTGCTGACAGAACATTTCTGTTGAGGCTGGCTCCATTGTTTTCCTTACAAAAGCCAGGAAGTGGCAGTTACCATAATGCAACACCATCTTTTTACGGAGTTAGTGCTTTTTATGTTTTATGACGCACACTGCCTCATCCCTGGTTTATGATGATTCAGTCACCTTCTATATGTCTCCTAATAGTTAGACAGAGGGAATTGTTTTAAGGTTGAGGAAGGTTTGTACTACTGGATATGAATCTTTTGTACTTTTTAAGATTAGCTTGAAAAACAGGGGCCTGAGATCTCAAGGCTGTATGTTGAAATGTATGCAAGTACTCAAATAGATTATCATTACTTCAAACACATCATGATCAAAATCAAGATCATGATCAAGATCAAAATGTCACCACACCATGGAGACTTAGGGCATGACCATGACCTGCCATTCTTTGGTCATGCAGCTGTCTAAAGGCTAAAGTTACAGGCATTTACTGTTGTTCATGCCACATCCAGTGTGGTTTGAGGAGATTCTTCGAAGTTTGCAGTGGAGTAGACAGCGCAAATAATGGGTGAACTTGAAAATCTATGTTCGGGTTATGTGAGACGCTGGAGTTCTCATTGGTTGCACACTAATGTATGCAACTGGCTCATCATGTCATACTGTAGTACAGAGCCCTCACCTCTCCGAGACAATGTGCATTCAGGAAGTGCTGTCAACATCCGAGTTGTAAGAGAAATTAGATTTGGGTGTGTGAAAATGCATTTCTGACGTTTGGATAGATCGGGGAGGGGGGCATTACAGTCCTCATAAACCCAATGCTTCCTTTCTGGAATGTTGTTCCTTGGCAAGTGGGCTATCTCCTGGGCCTTTCTGAGTTTGCATGTTCTCCCTATCGCTCTCCTCCCCCTGGTCAGGACATGAGGTGAGCACTTGGTCCTCAATCACGTTGATGTGGATGGTTACTGCTCCTTGTTGCCCTTGGAGGAAGAACAACGATATAGGAAAATGCAGAGAACAATTGTTGACGGTGGAAACTCCCTGCATGTGTGTCATGCTGAGAGAAAAAATGTCTTCTTCAATTTGTGGGAGAAGTTTATTTAATTATTATTACTTATTTAATAAGTTAATTTTTGTTAAATTAAAGAATTCAGTTCTTTCACACAATCCCTGTTTGCAACTTTGGGCACCATATTCATTATAGGAATCAGCCACATTACTAAATTCTTCAGTTGGTTTCATCGACTTCTCGATAAAGTGCATGAGCAAGATTATTTAAATGTTCCCAGAGCATTAGACGGTACCCCAGAGCGTTAGACAAACAGGTGGAAATGCCTGTGGACAAGTATTAGTTAAATGGCACTGCAGAAATGCTCTTTTGGCATGGTTATCTTATCATGATCAACTTAAATTGTCCAGTGCCCTTTAGAACGCACAATGCTCTACTCTTATCGTTAGATGTATTCATATCAAATGCCAGACACAAAGATGTCAGTTGTACATTTGTGGTTAATGTCATGCTGTGTTACAATGTAGTCTCTCCTGGAAGCATGATTAAATCGAAACCTCTTCTGCATTTCATTTGCACAGTAATGTGCAACCCCTGTGCTTTGACATACAAGCTGTGCGTGATATCTAAGGGATTTATCTGCACTTTAGCCTCTGACAAACATTTGCATTGTGAACAATGGCACTGATTAGCATTAGCAACTAAGTGAAGGCCAAAAGAGCATAATATTATATCATCCCCAGATGTAATGGCAATGCAGATTATTGAAGCAACATCTTTGTCCTGCAATTTGCATGTAATGGTGCCCTTGTGGAATTCATGCAAGTAGTTAAATTTGTAATGCATCATCCGTTTTCGATGAGAACTGGAGGTTGATTCAAGGACGTGATCATAAAGACCATGAATGGTTATTATTCTATATTGTACATATAATTGTAAAAACATGACAGATACATTGTTTGATTTAGACAGCAGCTCAAACTGCTGACATACAGACTATCTGACACAGAAGATTCTGCTTATCTGTAACATACAGTAGAGTACAGTATGAAAGATTAATTACTTAAAGTACTGTACATTTTGTCTGTGACTACTGCACCCTTTAATGTGTCTTTCAAATACCATCAATCAAATACAATCTATTTTTCTCTGCACATGCTCCTTACATCTGGCTTTGTGCATTTTGTAGCCTGTGGCAATGGAGAGACGTAATCTGCCCTTCTGAAAGCTGATACTATAAGGCTGAAGTCAGTCAGTAAAGCTGCTAACAGGGAATATTGGGTCTGTCCCTTTAAATGTGTGCATTGCTGATTGCTCCAAACATTTGGAATGCCACGTTCCAACATAGAATGCTGGATGTGCGCTGAATCTCTTTGTCTCTTCTTCCCTTTGTCTTGCACACACACACACACACACTCAAAAACCACACAACATAACCATCACTTGAACCTTGTAGAGTCAGGTGTGTACTGTTTAGTAAAGAAACGCTTCTTGGCTATTTGGAAGAAGAATCCAGTGCGCTGAATGGATTAGCTAGGCCTCCCATATGTGCACACAGAGCCCCAGAGATAGAGGTAGTGTGGAGCGGATCCCACTGAGAGAAGCTCATGTCCTGTCTCTGGCCTGCGGCTCTCATGTGTGAAGAATGCAGCGTATGGAGGCAGTCGACTGGAAAGCCTACAGGGCACTTGAGCATAGATGACACAAAACGTTTGGTTTCACCCCAGACATATGGAGCTGAGTCTTTTTACTTCGTTCTTGACATCGTTGTCTGAGCGGATGATTTCAGTGTTAAAGCATTTGCCGAGCATAAGCCATTGTTAATCGTTCACATCTCCATGAATTGTCTTCTGGTGGCCGTTGCCCTGGAAAACCAAGCTGTTTTTAGTTTCTTTTCTTTTTTTATATGCATCTGGTTAATGTGTGATAGTAAGGTGTGATGTGGTGAGACACATTCAACAGTCAGTCATTTCTGTTATTTACGTACATATATAGTAAACTGTACCTGTGATGCCTTTACTAAAAGAAGTTGCTGGGTATTGTACACTTGTTGTATTTTTCCCTGAATGCTGTTCTACGGAAATTCTACAGAGCCATAGCTAATGTATGCACATCTTAAAAAGACGATTAGAGTAAGCTTTCAAATGGAGCTTAGGCCCCTATATTAGCTGTCAGAGCAGATATAGTTTGCCATATTCTCTATGCTTTTTCAAAGTGTGAAATGTGTTAGTTCCAGTTTGTTACAGAAAAGGTGCTTCAAAACCAGACTTGTGATGCTTGTGAAGATCTATATGATACTATAGGATGTGACTATTAATATGATTCAGATGTGTCTGGAGCCTGGAGCAGCACAATGGTGACCTCTGTGACTTTAGGACTGTCGGTTGGAGATGAATGTGTCCAATTGTTAACCACCCAAAGGCAGAGCAGACCTCCTCGTACTCCTCAATAAAGGGGGTTATATGTGTGTGACTTTTCATTGAATATTTAATCGAGGTCAAGGGCAAACCGCAGTCATTCTGGAACGCAGAGAGAATGACAACAGCTGCTGTTGCCCCGATCAAGATTGTGCCATGATTACAGAGGAAAATGAGTTATCAGACATCCACTAAGACAGTTATTTTTTCATCAGAGTGATGAACCAGTTTTTAGACCTTTGATAGTTTCAATTGTTCCAACAATAGGAGCACTAAGTGCGAGAAAATGAATATCCCAGAATTATTTTTGTGCAGATTCTATCTGACTGTTCTCCATGTGTGAATCTATTTTATTCCTCTCCATTAGAGAGTTTCTCATATGCATTGTGTTTCCTAGCTTCCATCAGTGGTGGAATAGTGTGGAGCAGAGGGTGACATGTTTAAATGAGTTAACAGTGAGTTCAATATTCGAAAGAGAGTGTGTTTTTCATTATTTTTCTGTCAATCTGGTCACTGCAAAGTTATTCTCTATGATGAATAACCATATGGCAAAGGTTCAAAGTACAATGACTATCCATATCAAATACTTATGACAGTTAAAACAGTGCCTATAACACTATAAAACATAATAATTCATTCATATGCAAATTAATGACTTGCATTGTTTGTTCCCTGTGGAACACCCCAGTAGTCTTTTTCTAACAGCCTATGGGTGTTTACCTCCATTATTGTTGATGGCTTGACACGTTCACATAGATAACAGCCTTGATAAAAGTGTAAAAGTGGGCCAGATGGATGTGACAGTTTCAAAATGACATTCCAGAATTTTGATTTGATGGCCAGTGCAATAGGAAAATCTATTCAACCCACAAAGGGAATGTTCAATCATGCAATGAAATGATCAGACCTTATTTGCCATTTAGCATGAAAAGGTATGGTATAATCTTTATTTAACCCTTGTGTTATCTTCGGGTCATTCTGACCCATCAGTCATTGTGACCCACCGTCGTATTGTGACAACTTTACCGCATACAAAAACAAAGTGAAGCATTTCTTTTAACCGTCGGGCTGTCCCAGACCCCCACATTGCGAAGGTTAAAAGAAAATGCTATTTATTCTTTTTTGTATTGGGTAAAATTGGGTAAACACAACAATGGTTCGTTGTGAACCTTTGGGTCATGTGACCCGAAGGCAGCACAAATGTTGAAGATAATTGCTTGGAAAATAACTCATATGAAGGCAATCCAAATTCTGTAATCCAATGAGCAAGCTGAACCACTGACACATATTGTTCACTAAGAGTGTTTCCCACTATGTCATATTTGCTAAGATGGTGAGAAAAAAAAATGATAATGGGGAAGTGTATTTCTGGACGGTCTGCTAAGTTGGTGAAAACAAGGACTCAATTAAATATTAGATATCTATTAATGAGATAACTATCTTAGTTATCTCATTACGTCAATCACAATCATCGTAAATAGTGTTCCAAAAACCCATGACAATTATTAGACAGTTATAATTAGACTGTAAATGTATTTCTAACACCCTCATGTGTTAGAAATACACATTTGATGTCACTGGTAGTCACATCAAATGTGGCTACCTGTGACAATTTTATATACTGCATAGAGTACATCGCATCAGGTAAAAGTCAGTCTATTAAGCTCAATATTGTTCAGTGCATAGGTACCTACTCATCTCCCACAGATAATTAATAAGTAGGACTCGAGTGGCAGAGCTGAAACCCTGCAGTTATGCATGTGCACACGTAATGGCTTCATCAGAGTCCCTCATCTGCATACAATCAAACTGTGCAGTGAGCCATTAAGAGGCAGAGGATGAGGACAAGGAGGAACACTGATGAAGACTGTACCATCTGAACAACCAGGCGGGAAATTAATCACTCAGTCAACCACTTGAAGCGGCTGCCTGTTCAGCCAAAAAACTATTTTTCGTTTTTTTCCACAAAAAACCTTGAGTAAGTCATATCCATATACGTCAGAGAACATTAACAAATTCAGCAGTAAAATTGAGCTTTTGCTGTCACAACTGAAGACATAACATTTCTCTTTGCGGTAAATAGCAAAACATTCTGACTCATTATTTTATGTCAGAAACAGATGGTGTGCCGCCAATTTGGGTGTGAATTTACATTATTAGAAATTGAAATTTGCTTCTGGCTTCTGCACAGAGAACTCTGCTCTGAAACTGCATAGTTCTTTCCTTTTCTCCTTCCATCTGTTATATACAGGAGGAAGTTGTAGGGTGGAGAGAGAAGCAGCCTTAAAAAATAATAATAAAGTTGGTTGGGTGACCTCAAAATGTTTTTACAATACAGGGGGTGGATAAAAGCAGACTCTACTCCAAATGAAAAGCATCCAAGGAATTTGAGATTTGATTGTGTTTGTTCTTCACATGTTGGTTTCACATTGACTCCCAGCTGTTTCAGTCAATCAATAAACTATGCACGTTCCATCATACAGATGAGGTTTTCAGTGTCAATCAAAATAAATATTAAAACTTGATGAATAGTTAATAGACTGGATTCGGTATACCACCAAAATGAGAACCAAATGTGGGTTGCTTATTGTGTTAAATATTAAGTTCAGTAGAATCAACATAATGCAACTTAATGCAAAAAACTGAATGTAAAAGTTTGACCAATTATTACAATGCATGGCATAATTAGTGACATCCTCAATGGCTAAAATAAAATAATTACTCCCCTGACCTTTAACAACCATGATCTTATTATTTGAGCTTTGAAATTCAGAGAACATACTCACTCTTTAGTGGGGGTCAGGAAGGTGAGTATGCCTATGAATAGGAAGGCATTTAAAATGATAAAATTCTGAGGATTTTTTTTTTTTCCTTAAAATGTATTACCATAATTAGCTTTGTCTGATTAGCACTTACTTTCAGTAGCAAAGTATTAAGCATATATTTAAGATACCATTTCAACATGTACACAGAAGAAAAGTGGATTTTATATACTAAATGGCTAACTTACTGAATTAGCATAGCCTTTTTATTTTACTTCCCTGGGAGCCTTTTGGTGTTTTTTATTTTCAGAGACTTGGACTCTATGTAACCCTTCTGGATGAAAAACTATGTAAATAAACACATTCTATTATTGTGTACATCACATACTCATGGAAGTAGACCTTGATTCTGCTTCATACTGTTTGTGCCTCAAGACACAACAGTGGATCACTTGCTCCTGTACTTACTATCACATTCTGATGACACAGAATAGCACAGCAAACACAACAACAGTTAATGACCTCGAGATGCTCCTCGTCTCTGACCACTCCATGGTGAACCCCAACTAACAGGACTACAAAGATGGACACTCCCATGTGTCTGATTCAGCACCAGGTTTCTCTATACTGAAGAGCTCGTCCTTGCAGACAGGGTTTTGCTTTTGCTTTGGCCTTCTTCAGTCATGAACTTGTGATAAAACCAAGGATGAACATTTCTGACTTTGCTCTGTTCTGACTAACCACCAATTGATGGATATTTTGGCCACAGTGGGTCCTGCTCAACTGAACTGCAAGTTGAAATAGTTGATGATCGGTTCCTCTTGAGATTCTCCTTCAATCATTTTTAGAGTATATAAAAGGGCACTCATGAGCTGCAGGAGATGAGGAATTTTGCTGTAGAAGCATTTTTGCATCATTAATCACGGAGGTTCTTGGTTATATAGAGTGTTGTGATGTCATATAAGCGCTTTAATACTATATGATCAAACATTTTACCATAACGTAATGATTTATTCCAAATTATAAATGTATATTATTAACTCACTTTTGCCCTCATGGTAAGGTATGGATTCTGGGGCTTTGGTTTTCAGCCTGAAGAAGAGAGCTTCTACTCTCTAAAACAGACGTCTCAGTGCCTAACACAGGCACAAGAAAAGAAAACATTAAAATCACAAACATTCAATCCACTGATTATTGAGAAGGACATAGACATTAGACAGCTGAATTTGGAGGAACATAATTGAAATAGTACATATCATGAAAAGGAAAACATACAAAAAGACATTTTGCAGGCCTTTGATTCTACTTGGAACTCTTGGCAGAGTTAATTTAATTTCAACCTGTAAGCATTAAATCCCTACTTTGAACCGCATGCTGCTTAGAGATTAGAGGGTGCCTTGGGTATTCCTCAAGTAAGAGAATATTATGAAAAATATTATGTAGTTTTGCCACTGATGATTATGTTCAATGGCAGACAAGAGAGGAGCTAAGCTGGCTTACTGGCCACAGTGATGGACCTTCAAATTCTATTTGGGTAGTAATGTTGGGATTTCCTGCTACTAAAAAATATAAAGTTGAGGCATCCTTATGATTCATTTGAATTTCAAAGTGGAAATGCCCTAGGTTGGTTTAAGTACAACATTGGCAAGCAAAATCAACATTCAGATGTTTGTGGATTTATAAACTGTGACTATGCCTAAGCATTGCAATAGTGTTGTGTAAATACTAAGAATTTGTGCTGTCAATGTTGCTAAGAACAAAAATGTTGACTATTGGGTATAAATGTATTTTACCTATTGTAGATATCAATAATAAAATGTTCACTTTCAACAGTTTATCAGACTTTTGAGGAGCATGACTGGGGCAGTTTTTGTAGCATTTTATGCTTTATTTATTTTGACAGTAACAGCTATAGACAGTCTGACATGCAGGAAATGGCCATGGCTGGAATAGGTCCCAAATCCCTGTGGCAAGACCTTAGCCTGTGGGACACGCTGTACCCTGTGAACCACCGGGGTGCCCCTGTTTGAGAGGTCTGAATCCTAGGCAACCCACTCAGTGGCGAGTGCATGTTGTTAGAAGTACATTAGACCAACTACCTCCAGTGTAAAAGTGTTCTAGCAAAATAATTTTACGACATTTGAAGAGTTTGGGTTGAGGTGGTCATATTCAATTGTTACTCATCCCTTAAAGAATCGTGTCGTGTTTTTAATAAACAAATGCTTCCCTCTGAGTTTGTACTTCAGTGTGGATGAGGAGCACCTTTACTGATGATTTGATTTGGAAATGTATTTTGTCATAGGCTCTTACAGACCAATCAGGGCAAAGTGAATTTGAACATTGTCTGCCACAGCCAACCATATCAACCAAAGTATTTCATACAGTAGCAGCATTGTGGTGGAAATGATCACCTGAAAAGGTTTTTCCATGTGGCTGACATTCACCTCTGTCTGTCATCCTCCCTGGGAACAATACTGTATAGTTTAATTGCTATCTCGGTCTTATTTGTAGAGTTGAGACTAGAGTTAATGGGCATTTTATGCATGCTTAGGCATTTAGACGTCAGTCATCAGGACATTTCGTAGTTATATAGGTATAGCCATGTCAAAGAAGGTTACAAAGGCCTCATCACCTCCATAACCTCTCAAATAAGGTCACACACATGAACACACAAACACATTTTGTTTGGTCATTGGCTGTGAAAACCCCAGACAGATGTGTCCAAATGTCATGGCCAATATCATAACCTGAAACACCTGTGACCATTAATCAACTATCAATAATCTTAACAGAGTCTGGGTCAATAAAGCATTGAACTGTAGCAACAGTGAAGACAGTTGGAGATGATCATCCTAGGTAGAGCATGAGACTAAATCATTGATTAACCTGGGGAACTCATTGTTTCATTAGCACAAACTGACAGCTTATGGAAACCTTCACAGTGTTAATGAAAGCCTGACCAAAGATCAGTGTTGAGGTAGAATAAGAAAAGTGTGGAGAGAAGAAATTATTTAAAAAAAAATAGCTTAGAAACTGAAACACAGCATTAAAGAGAGATAGTCAGTTTAAGCATAATCCACATTTTATCCTGTTTATCCAAGCCATTCAAATATCTCCACTGGCAGTAGAAACTGCTACACCCCTCCTTTTAATAACATGTTACTTCGGGCTTTCAGTGAAGGAATGGTTATGTTGACAACTTAATGTGCCTCCAATAATTCCACTAAATTGTCCTCTTGGATTGCAGCCCAAGACTGAAACCCATTAATGCATGAACTAGATTAAAAATGGGTTTTAACCCTTTGGCATTGCTTCAGGTTATGTAATGGCTAATCATTGTGAGTGCTCGAGAGTCAATATGGGATGCCTTCATTCTTAAAATAACACAAGGGTTCCTGTTCATGGGCCAAAATACAGCAAACAATCTAATATAATGCCTCTATTTTGTTGATTAGCTAGAAACTCTAAACCAACAGGACACACTTGAATTGTCAATTATAGTCCTTCAGTTTCCACAATTTCCTCGTCTGTTTTGATTGAGTTTGACAAAAACTCTTCTGCATACCTTTTCAAGTGCCTGTGTTCTACAAACATGAATATTTCAGCTGTTTCCATATTATTTCATAACTGAATGGGTATGCAATATTTATTGGTAAAGTACATTTCACAATTTGCTATTACTGTCAGTGCAAGAAAGGCATTTAGTCATCCAGTAGTTAGACACAGTCATGTAAACAGTGTAGTCACATGATAATTTCTTACTTGTTAATTTATTCAAATGAACAGCAAAATTTGGTTTGTTTGCTTGTTTGTTGCTCCCTGCAAAATGTTAAGCTGTAGAATGTGAAACTTCAATAATTGTTTATTGAAAAACAATTTCCCTCAATTGTTTTATGATAAATATAGTTCAGTCAAGACAATCACGTATTAGATTTGAGCATTTATTGTTACATGACATGGACATGTAGATTTAACTTTGGCGGAGTGGATGATCTAAAGGAAGCGCTCCCTGCCTCCTCGATGCAACACATCCATACTTGACATATGAGGCAGGGAGCAATAGAGATATAATCCCCCAGGTGGAAAGAACATACAGACAGCATGGGGGAGAAGGGGATGATGGAGGGTGGCAGCAGCACTGATCATACAACAACCGGGGTGAGTGTGTGCGTATCCGCGCGTCTTTTAAAGACGCCTTATCGGCCGTGGCCCAATGGATATGCGCTGCTAACCTGGGTGTGGTAGTGGGCGGAGGAAAGGAAGGTGAAGTAAGACGCCTTACGTCCCCGATGACTGACGCGCGCTGCCCGATTGCCCTGCCTGAACTAGCTGCGCTTATTATTGTTTGTAAATGTATATGCAATCAAATTATAAGAAAGATATCTGAACATCAAAAGCCTGCCCATTCCTGTTTCTGCATATCTCATTGCCCTCCCATGACTCAGACTCTGAAAATAAATTTTTATTGTACAATGTGTATGCCTATTCACTTTAAATAAGTATACTTTCCTCAAAGCCGTATAAGTGTGTTTTTTTCCATTAAGTTGATAGACAAAACATTTTTTTCATGAAGCTGACGTTTAGTAACGCTGCAGCTGTTAATTTCTCATAGGGTCTAAATTACAGACAAACATGACTCAACTGGAGGAGGATGAAAACATAAGGTACAAATCCACCTACGTTGGTTTTGTTGATAATTTCTGTCTGTGTGATATTTCTAAATGTTTACGACATGTTCTAGCATGCATCCACTACCATAGCAACACCATTCTGCACATCCATTTTAACCACATGGGGTTTGTTACCTTCTAACCTGTTGTAACATCAATAGAAGCGAGTTTGGAACACTGTGGAACACCCGACAGAAACGTCTTTTTATATGCCATAATGAAAATAAACTAAAATGTAAGAGGAACTTTAGAACAAAGTACACCATAATCATCAAAACGTATTTTGTTTATTGTTCATCTGGCAAAACCTGACAAGATTCTGCACATTTATTGCACTTGTTTACTTGGAAACTCAGAAATGTTTTATTGATATTTCATATAAAAGCTGATACTTGTCCAATACATTTCTGCCTTAAAGCTATTACATCATTAGACGTTGAGAAGCGACACTAGACCACACCAGTAATTATGTGAGTCTTAGCTCTAAGTATTAGAGCACATCTGTGAGGGATCTGAAAGGGACGATAATAGTCACCACTTTAATAATAGCAGAGGAAGTTCAACATTCCTTCGAAGTTATATCAAATAAGCCGAGGCTTGTAAATGGCTCACTTAGACATGCCAGCACTGAACCCGTGCATTGACTAGGGTACAAGAAATGGAAGGATCTGCTTGATTTAGCAAGTTGAAACTTGTCTTTCTGATTTGTAGTGATAAGAAACGGTATGCTGTAGTATTGGTCTCTTGAGACATTGGTGGGAAAAATAAACCATTCCAAACAGACTGATTTTATTGGGTGAATGGTACAGTAGATGTGAGGGTATGAAGTGTGTATTGCCTAGAAAATATAAGTCCTTTTTCTGAGGGCCTCTCGCATTGCTGTGCAATCCATAGTAGTTCTAGAGCAGATGAGATGTTTGGTTCTGTAGATTACTTTTTGTCAGAGTTTGGGGACCAGCAAGGTATTTGGCATGTATAAAATACTGAGTACCAGGAGTTTGATCTCAATCATAAAAGCCAAACTATTGAAAGAGTTCAAAATATGAGGAAACCTTGATTCAAATGCCATTATGCAAAGTTTGTAAGAGGATAAAAAGACAACACAAATGGCAAGATCAATTCATTTACATTACATTTACATTTAGCAGACGCTCTTATCCAGAGCGACTTACAATTGCCATAGCAATTCAACCTAAAGGCACTTCACAGGCACTTCACAATAGATGGATAATATGAACTTGAGGCGAACCTTTTGACAATAAACTAATGCCAGTATGTTTTTACAGTAACTGAGATTGATATGAACCAAATCAAATATTGCTTCAAATTGTCTTATATGTCTCTTGTGGGTCATTGCATTGTCTCGTAACATTTCAGGTTTGAGGATTTATTTGAAATGTTATAATCTTAATTTATCTATAGCCTTCAATGGAAAACCATTTCATATTCTGTGGTAGGCTTTATAAGAATAATTGAATCACATGAATGCTGTTAAAAATAAAGAGCGAGAAGGATACTACCAAGGGGTAGATAAGAACAGGTGAAGTCAAACATAATGTTCCTGTTCACTGAGCACATTAAACAGACAGATTTATGTTCCCACTGCCAGGGAAGCTCTAGACCACAAGTACACTTGAGAAAACATGGCCTTGAATCTTTCTGGCTTAGGTGGAAATCTTTTCAAAACAGGCTCCAACCAAAGCAAACACTACAGAGGGGCAATGTGGTGGCAAACCCCTCCTCCACCAACTCCATCAGCCCTCAGCCACCCTCCTCCTATTCAGGACATACACTGATGTCCCGATGCCTTTGTGACCGATGACAAGCTCTGCACTCCCCTTCCAAATTGCTGCCTCCACCATAGTTAATTTAGTGGAGCGCTGCAGGAAAATTCAAAATCAGGCTTGCAGGAAGCTTTCTTTGCTGAGTAACACCAATTCAGACAATCCCAATTTAACAGATTGTGCTTTTCGAAGCAGCTCAGGTATGCAAATAATACATTGGTATCAAGAGTTTCAAATTCTGATGCATCCAACTGTACACATTTTAGAATTTTATGAAATGATCCAATTAAATACAATGCTTTTTTTGTTTTGTGTGTCTATGAAACTATGCTTACTGCTCAATAAACATCAAGTAATTTTTTGGGTGCATGGTCAAGATGAAATACTTATTTAAACTGATACTTTCTGAATTACAGTGTAATCTGTAAGACTGGTTTGTGCCATTTCCAATAGCTTTTCCTATAAATGTCTTAATGTTGTCATACTATGGCAATCAACATTTTGGGTGCCTTGAAGGACAAACATCTACAGCCACCATAACTCTCAGCCTTAAATTGTGTATACTGTAGAGAGAGATGTCTGTGATCTTTAATTACCCTCTGGTATCAAGCAAGGTCACTGTGTGTCTTGTTGAAACATACAGCCCTGTGTGTAGGCCATGACTCTCCAATGGCACTGCACATCCCATGGGAGTGGACCACCAACCTTGAGAGGAAATGAGGAAAAAGTCATTCATCTCATGTCCAGGTAAAACATACACAGCCCTTGATTTCAATCAAGTCCAAACCATTGTAAACCACAGACAAGAAAAGCTAGAGCATTAATCATATAATGTCATTTACAGTATAGGGCAGATTCCTTCTTCCTTGTAATACCTCCGGTCACCTAATTTCATTATTGTCAAGAACTCAGGATATTTTCTATAGTTTTAAGCAATACAAGCATACTGTGAAACATGCCAATAATTATTCATCTTGAATGAGCATCTTGAAACTCATCATCATGCATTGAGATGCATATACAATGAATTCAGCGAACAGTGTAAATGAAGTAGGCAGATTAATGTAAAACCAGTCAAAGTGCTCATACTCAGTCAGAGCCATTGCCTCACAATGGCCAAATATGACTATATGACTTGGCAACATAAAAGACAAAGATGTGATGGAGAGGCAATTTAGCACTGCTCTCCATCTTTCTCCATGACCTTTTCCCAGATGTGTGTAATGTATTTGGGAGCCAGGCTCTGCTGTAAATAACGCGGAGGCAGAATTACAGACATGTCACCACACCTGGACTCAGTCTGCACAAAATGCCGCCCAATCATCAAACAGAGAGGGTCAGATTGATGTATGAATTTAACATGGCCTGCCTTCAAAGATGGTGCAGTGTCACTGTAAAATATTGGGCCTATTATGCCCGCAAACAAAAAATGGTGAAATGACCCCAAGGCATTCATCAAGTCATGATGATTGTCAAGATACTGATTATCTGGAATAGCATCCTAATGAGCAATGGTGTTTGGTGTCAAAGTTAATGGGGTTGGGGAATTTACAAATCCTTGATAAATGTGTAGACATATATGATATATATGTCAAGAGTGAGTTTTTTTTTGTCTTTTGTAATAATAGATATCTGTATAAAATGCTGACACACAAGAGTAGTGCCAGAATTCAATCGCGGATTCAATCTTTATGAGGCATCATAAGAATCTTCAAGTAGTGCAAATACATATCATGGGAATGTCTTAGTAGATTTAGGAAATATTTTTCTGAAGCCATACCAATAACAAGCAGTATTGATCACATATATCAACAAAACAGCCACTTTCCAAAAAGCATTCATTTCTCTGGTCCAGTCCCAAAGCTGTCCCCCTGTTTTTCCTCCTCTAAGAATGGAGGGCACAGGAGATGAGAAGCTGCAGCTGTTCCTTCTGAATCTCATTTACCTGGCGCTGTGGCCCTGCTTTGAGACCATATCGGTAATTAATAGCTTTTTCCGTCTTCTAAAGAAACCCCCTCAGCCACTCTCCTACCAGGCGGAGGGAGGGGTGGGACAGACAACAGATTTTTTTTTTTGAGGAAACAACCTGGCTAAGTAGCAACTTTGAGACTACTGAAACATTTAGAAGGGCGTAGGGTCTGATCTGGGCAGAAAATGAGAAGCAGGGATTCTCACAGAAGCTACCCGTTTTGTTTTATTCATTGATTGATTCAAGGTTCCACTCATTTTGGCTAAGCCCCTGAGTCACAGGCTGACATCAAACTCTGAAGAGCACAGACGCCTCACTAATGATCTCTTGATAAAGCACATTCATCACAGTGTGTAATCAGATGCACAACTCACCGAGACATAAGGATGAAACTCAACTCAAACTTGAGCTTGCAATGCTATAGTATGTATTTTAATTTATTTTACTGTATACAACACCCCACCTCAGATATTTTTTATTTACCCCCTTCGTTTACCTCCCTCTGCACTCTTCATTTGTGTTTGCAAATCTTATCTTAATCAGAGATAGTGAATCTAAGTGAAAT
The DNA here is from genome assembly GCF_963692335.1 of Osmerus eperlanus. Lineage (NCBI taxonomy): Eukaryota > Metazoa > Chordata > Actinopteri > Osmeriformes > Osmeridae > Osmerus > Osmerus eperlanus. Next base: position 4,402,493 of record NC_085019.1, read on the forward strand.
TAAGTAATCTATTATACGTTGAGAGAATAGAGAGAATAAAACAGGCGATACCATGCTCCACATTCAAAATCTCCTCATTCTCAGCCTCTCCAGGGCTTTCAGAATGTCTCAGCATGTTCAATTAAAAACCAAAAGTCATTAAAAATGTAGCCACCTTGAGACTTCTTAGTAGTGAGCTGCTTTTGGATTCGGCTAGTGTTTCAGAGAATACCTAGGGACACAGATATAGTGCTTCAATTGTCTTCATTTGAAATTAACATTTAGAGGTGCAATAAAGCTAAACAAGCCTGTGAATACTGAGCTTGGGAAAACAGGGCAGGAGATCATAAATTAACAACAATCACGAAGGAGCCACAACAACCAAATTGACTTCAAACAGTGCCATATGGGTCGGTGTTGACAACTGTCAGGACTGGAGGGGCAACATGAATCTAGTGAAAATATTATTACCATACAGCTGTAGAGGGCGGACAAAGAGCTATGATTTGAAAGGCATAGCTTGAAGTTGTGTGGTGGTAAGAACGAGGCTAGACTGTGATCATACTATACCAACACAACTCCAGGCATTCAATAATAAATGAGCATGCAGAAACATCTTACCTTTCTCGACTGCTGTACATTCAAACCAATGACAAAGCTGTCCATGTACAGTATCATGTAATCATTCACAGGTTATTAATGAATCAATATTTAATTATATGAAAGCACTTCAGATAGACTAACTGAAGGTTTATATTAATTGCTCTGAATATTTCAAAGCATGCACGTCAATGTAATTGTTAATAATGCCATGGAGCAATTTTAATTTTAATGAGGTGCTGTATCATAATTCAGCAAGACACTCAGTGGCACAAACTAACAAAGTTCTTTAAATTAATCAGGTATTACAGATACCTCGAAGATTTTAAACAATACCAAAGGGCTTACTGCTTTAGTTTAATTTACATACACATGTCAAGAGGCATTTGAAATAGATTACGGTTAATGAACTCATCAACCAAACTATTTGGAAGGTGTCATGGAAACTCATTAATTTCTTCTTACTCTAAGGGGACTGACACTGATGCCATCTCACAGTAACCATGTTTTCGTAATTGCGAGAGCTCTCACCCTGTAAAATAAACAGAGGCAGCCGTAAACTAAGATAAGAGGTAATAGTGGCCTGTAACAATGATTAACTGCCACACACAAGGCAAAGACTGTGCTCTATTTTGAATAGGAGCAGTAATTTGCATGCAACATGAATATTTGCCAGCAAATTATCATTTGAGCACTGTAACTAACTGTTGGCCTGGTCCTTTGAGGTCAAGATTTGGTGCTTAGAGTGGCTTATTGTTCTGACCTGAGCACGAGAAGCAGAGCAGCTTTAGTCAAGATAATGAGGGGAATCATTACCCTGGTAACAGCGAAGTGAAGTGCAAACTCTGATTACTAGTGACTGATAAGCAGTCACTAATAATAAGACAAAACATACAGTACCTGCATTGGAATAATGTGAATACTGCAACATATCAAACAATTAACATAACTTTAGGATAACATCTTATGGGGTTCAGCAGTGAACTAGAACTTAAAGCCAAGCTAGCACCACTATGAAAATGTCACTTTCCAACTATATGCCGATTCTGTGTGGTCCTATGTCTCTGTTGAGTTTATAAACAGTACAACAGCACCCTCAAAACACTGCATATGGAGGGTAAACTCATCTTTGGAAGTTGGAGACAGGCAATATACAACAACGTCATGCATATGATAAGACTATCCTAAAATGGAATTCACCATCCCTCCTTAACAAATGCCTTCTGCTGCTTTTGTTTGGGATATATATGATCCCATAGTACTAGGGATGAAAGTTACAGAGCCATAGTTGCTCGTGGCACAGTTTTTTTCTGAAACTGAGCTTCAGAGTTCTATGTGCAATACAGCACAGCACTCTAGTGGCCACAAGGGGAATGTGTGTGTGTGTGTGTGTGTGTGTTTCTTTCTATTGCTGTAAAAAACTATGAAGAGAAGCCACACCATTCTTCCCAATATACTTCAGTAAATGACTCCCTGAAGTTATATTCCAGATGCAAGGAAAGCAATTTCAATTAAACACATTGTTCAGCGCTCATGAAGCATTTTGAATCCTCTTTCACAGATAAAGATATCTAAATCACACAATTTTCATGCAGGTTTTCATTCAAAGAAGGAAAGAGCACATAATATCCATTCAAACCCTATCGAAGAGACTTGATGAGCTAGATACACGAAGAGAACAATTTTAAATGTAAATTTCAAATGCTGTGTGGTGATGGGAAGGAAGTGAAGTCTTACAATTAAGAGATAATTACTCACATTTAGGATGACATTTTGACATGTCAAACTGTTATGTTTATGTATGTGTGTCTGTTTACCAGAGTGGGAAAGAGAGCGTAAAGGAGCGGCAGTGAGGGAGAGAGTGAGAGAAAAACAGAGAGAGGAGAGAGAGAGAGAGAGAGAGAGAGAGAGAGAGAGAGAGAGAGAGAGAGAGAGAGAGAGAGAGAGAGAGAGAGAGAGAGAGAGAGAGAGAGAGAGAGAGAGAGAGAGAGAGAGAGAGAGAGAGAGAGAGAGAGAGAGAGAGAGAGAGAGAAGGAAGATGTTTGGACTGGGTATGACATGCCATTAGTACAACACAGTTGTAAAGTTATTGAATTGGTGAGTTCACTATTATGTGGCACACGTTAGGCATATTTACACTTACTAGACACGCTAAGGATTAACTGCACTTCCACTACTGTATATTGTAGATCTATATTGTATTTTATGCTATTTTATTTCCATATCCTACAGACACCCCCTTCACGCCAGGGATCAATAAAGTGCTATAGTTCATTGCATGTTGAGTAAAAGGAATAGACTGGGTCACTTTTCTTACCTGTGATCGACAACTGGTATCATCTAGTAAACGCAATGCATAAACAATGCATCCCTGGCAAATAAAGGTGACAATTAAGTAGCCACTATACTGCCCTAAGTATTGTCACCCATTAATGGAGTCATTTAGTGGATTCCGAACCTCAATCATGCCAATAATTCCTGTATCATTAAACCAACTTTACAACTGCTAAATATTAGAATTTACAGCTAAGAACTGAGGCCATTCACAGTAGGTATAGGTTTATGTAATTATTTAATAATTTATTGTAATCTCCAAGTTACAATAAAATGAGATGTACTTTTAATTAAATTCTGCCAAATAATCAAGCTTATCTTCCCTATCACATAAAGGGTTGAGAAGCCATACAAATGTCTACAAGAACATAAAACAGATATTAAAGAGATAGGGCTTACCACAGCAGGTATTCATGAACAACTTTTGATATGCATGATTGGGGTCTTCTAAGATATTACTTCTCTGCCTTCCCGGAGCAAGTAAAATCCATAATGTAATAAATGGTTTTGCGATGTAACAGGGTAAAGATGGGTTTAAGAGATATAAGCTCGTTTGAAAATAGCTTAATTTCTACTTTACAAAAGGGAAGATATATATTTGTTATATGGGCTCCATTATAGCCTATATTGCTCAATTTAATAGCCTTTCTTAAAATAACTGTCATACAGGTACTGTTTAAGCAGTAACGGGGATAGAAAAAAGGGATTCAGACTGGAAGGCCTGGCACACATCATCAGTCAAATGAAAGGAACCAGCTTGTCCTTCTCACTGCTAGCTTTGTAATTGTTTCCAAGTGGAGCATCAGGCAGATTCGATCTATTTCAGTGAACATGACACACAATGTAAAATGTATAAATACCACACTCAGCGAAAGTGTTCAAGCGAAAGTATGAACATGTGAAAGCCTCACATAGAGTTGATAGGTAGAGAAACTTCCGAACAGCTGATTTCCCGAAAGGCTTTTGAATGAATCAATAGTTAATTTGACCGTCCTTAGTTAGTCTCGTGTCTTGTAAGTGGTTGTTAGTAAACTATAGAAATGTAGGTTAAACTAAGGTCATGTCTCCAGTAGCCTAATGTAGCTTAAACAAACATAAAGATACAAATTCATTGCGAAATAGTATTGTATGAGCGTCTATTTTTAAAGCTCATTCTGCGCAACTGCTGAAGTGTGCGCGGAAGTTGTATGCGGAAGTGGCATGCCTAGACTCCAACCGAGGAATTTGTAAAGTAACGACTGTTGGAGATTATTTAATGTCTGAGTGCATGGTTAGTGTATCCTAGTTTCTACCGATTACCTATTCATGCCACAATATCACCGAGGGAGTGTAATACGGACTTAGTCACAGGAAACAAGATGCTACCGCTAGCTATAGCTAACAAGATGCATTGAGAATGAGCATGCTAGTCTATCTATACTGTATCAAACAAGCCATTTGTGCATGTGCGCTCTGTGGTATTTTTCTAAACAAAGAAAGGTGTCAGTTTTTAAAGAGTTCAAATACGTAACGATTATCAGTAGATAGTTGCCTATCTTGCGCTTATCTTTAGCATGTGTTAAACGTAAATGGAAGTGTAGGCTACAGTACAACATGTATGCCAAGGTAATAAAGTACACGCTTGGGTTTTTTTTCAGAGTGAAAAGTGACAAGAAAAATGACAAGCCTCATCAAATCAAAGCAGACAGAAAAAACGATCAATGGGATTTCCACCCAGGTTGTTTGCACCGAATTCAGCAACTACATATTTGTAGTTCTCACACAGTACGGAAAGATTGGAACGTTAGTATCTGTCACACCTGATTCAAAGTCGAATGACATAAGCAATTCAATGTTCACCACCAAAGTCCTGCTTGGAAAAGATGAGGTAAGGATTTCTTATATGTTTGACAACTGTTAATACATTTTCTGTTGGATTTTTAATACAACAGTGTGGTTTCCTGGTTTGTTTTTGTCATTCTGCAGGCTTTGACACATGTTTGTGCAAAAAACCTGGCAACCTTTGTGGCTCAGGAGGCTGGCAACAGACCTGTTCTATTGGGATTGGCACTCAAGGACTACTCCATTGACTCCATAAAGGACATGAAGGATGTTATAAAAAGTTGTCAAGTCTGGTGACATAGGGAAAATAAAGTTTTTCCTTTAAACCCTAGGGTTATTTTGTATTTTGTTGTATAATGCAGATACATGGTATGGTTAGTAGGCTATGGAAGGACATGACGGCTGTAGAGCATCATGCAATTGTCATTGTTTCAGAGGAATAAAAATGTATGTATTTGTATTTAAGTGTCCACATTGATACAGCATTTATTTGAATGTATGGCATATGCCCCACCACACACACACAAAGACTAATAATAGCCTAATAATAATCAAAATTAATTACATTATCTTTATTTTGTATAGCGTACTGTTCTAAGGTATCATTACATTCTGTAGAATTAAGATTTAGCCTACACCGCTCCTGGTGATCATACAATCAAGTTTTATAGGATTACAGTCAAGCAGAAATCTCATTGACCTCTTAATTCAGTGTCACGCAGAGAATCTGGTGCACGTAGACCTACAAGCAAGGAGGCGGTTACATTACAGCCTACTTATGTCGCTTACCTGCAGTGTCACATGACGTGACATCCATCTACCTCAATGTGTTTACTTGAAATTGATAATGCAGTCTTGGGATACGAGTTCACACATTAAGGACAATGTATCCCTTTTTCATATATTAGTCTGAACATTACTTATGTCGTGTGTGAATATCCAATTGGTAGTGGACTTCGACCTCAAAACAGCGGTATCTACCTGTGCTCTGAACAAGGAAGGAAGTGTTGCATTCTCTCAGGTTCCATCGACCCGTGGCCATTTGTTAATGACAACGCCGACTTTTCACATTGTCAGTCGAATTGAGTTTTAGTTTGAAAAACAAATAATGTCTATTTGATGGTGGCAAGTTCTCAACAGTCACTTTGTCGTGCCATTAAATTGTATTCTTCAAAGTTGAACTTATTCAAAGGACACAATCTGTTTAAGAAGCCAATCTGAGCAAGGTAAGCTGTATATGCTTTTGAAAAACAAAATGTATGAACTTATTTAAGAAAACTCCTAATATGTTGGTAATATAGAACTTAAATGTTCAACAGGTGTGGTGCGCGTAGTGAAGGCTAAGGTAGTGGAAGCCGTGCGCAGCCTCATTCGTATAGCCTTCTGAAACACTAGTTGTAAAGAGCTATTGTTTATCCTAACAGTAAACAGTTGATCCTAACAGACTAATTTCTTTGAGTGTTGACTTGGTGTCCAATGACCCTTAAGACAAAGTTTCTCTGCCATTAACAGTCATTGTAAAATATTATTACACAAATGCAATTATGACATTCTTACTTCACCAAAACAATGTTATGTTTCAGATGAACATCTCTTTGAAGTACATGGATCCAAGTTCCGCAGAAAATGATACAATTGTACATCTAGCAGCACCTATCCTGCCAGACAAGTCAGACATCTCCAACATGACTATTATCCGGACAGGGAATGGATCAATAATAGAAGATCAAATGTTTCTCAACACTACAGCCGCTCAAGTGTTGTCAGGGATATTTGTGTGGTCCGCACTTATGATCACTTGCCATCAGGTAGGCCTCATTCATCTTCAACTTTCAATGTTTTGAATTTGGCTGGCTACTTGCACTCAGAAATCACAGCACACCATGTGGCAAATGGGTTGGGAGCAGCCTTTAAGAAAACTTTACTGTAGTTAAATAAATGCAAATGAGTAATAGGAGCTACGAGGGAAACTCTGGTTCTCTCCACCCTTGCCGGAGGACATGTCAAACAATATCATGATTTTCACTTTAATGCAGTATTGTGTCAGTGTCAGATAATGACCAGACATAAATACTTTATCCTCACTGTTACCTCAACTTTGTGCTACAACTTTGTAGACCAACAGTCACAATAAGGAGTTAAAATATGTCCTTTGTTTAAAAAACAAACAAAATGTACAGGGTGTTGTTGTCTGTTTCTTGTCACTACTAGAGCCATTAATCTGTGGCAAGTGTTGTTTAATACAAGCTCCTCCTTTTAACTATGACTGTAACACAGGGCGTCTCATGCCATTCTAACTGATAAGAGCACAATGCAAACAGAGCAGTAATCGATTAGCAGCAAGCCAGAACATAGGTACAACCAAGCACTGTGATTCCGAGCATATGTTCAAGGTTGTTTTTCTGTTACTGCTATAAGAGAGTCCTTTTTGTTTGAGAGACAATGTCGATAGCTTATCATCAAACTCTGGTTTCATTAACAGTGGAGAGCACTGTTGAATGGCGTGTGATCTTTTATCAGCAAGGAAGTTCATGCGATACAGAGGTCACATTTACAGCATCGCCATAAATGATAGTCCTACTAAAACATGATCCTATCAGCAGAAGATGAATGTGTTGTGTTTTGATGCCATGCAGCAGTGGAGAAGGCTCTCACATTGTGCTGATGAACCGATAAACTTGCCTGCTAAATATGCTTGCCTTCAACCTTCCAAGCCGGATAGACAGAAGGGCTCCAGGGAATCCTTTTGTGTTGGCTTGAGTTCAATATGATTGCATTCAAAAGGTCACATCCCTGTACGAGAATGTCCTCTGTATTGTTCATCGTTGTTTTCCTGAGTACTTCATTATGGAGTTCAAGCCTAAATGTGGCCACTATATTAACTGTGGAGTGGGTCATGTTTGGATGCTTACCACAACTAACTATCTTGAAACCAGGGATGTAACTCAAACCTTTTGGGGACAGCTATCATCTACCTGGCAGGGACACTGAAATCCATGGCAGTACAGTGTTGTAGCTGAACAGAAACAACACTTTCTTTCTCTGCGATACGCAAAACATTTCCATGCATTTCCTGAACTATTTTACATGTCATGAGTCCTAGCAAGCGCTGGCAGATTTAAATAAGATGTGCATATGCATCTAGGGAGAGTGAAATACCCTTCAGAAGAAGGTTTAGTATTCCGCCACTTCGTTTGATTTCCTCCTCAAGTTGTTCTCTGGGGTGGTATCCTTCGGTTCCGTATGTGAACTCTGATATACCTCGACCTTATATGTTCCTTTGCTTCAAGTACTGCAAGAAATGTAGAGCTATAGGGTGAGGGAAGGCACTGATTGTATAAAAAGGTTACATAAATCATCAGACCTTGTGTGATTTGAAATTAGTCAATTAATCACTCAACTCATCAGTATAACCTATAACCCCTGCTTCTACTTTGCTTCTATGTTTTTTTGTGGCACAGTCATCATGGACAGTGACACCACAACATTCTCACAGGCTTGGACACAGATTCATTTTTGGTCGAACATGTACACGTACAGGCTCAGAGCTGTCAGAATGAAGGGGTAACAGAGTTATAACCTAGTACAGCCTGACTTGAGTCAGCTAGGGCCCAACTGGGCCAACGGCTCTGCTGCAGTCTGACTCAAGCCATTACACATGCCACAGCTCTGTCTTACTGTCAAGTCAGCATCATGGAGCCTGGAGGATCACAGCTCTTTCTCAGCCATGCAGATGAAATATAGAACATCCGTCTGCAGCCTGCCACTCTTCACTTCTGAAGAGGACCAAATGCATCATGACCCTGCCCCTCACTGATTCAGTCCTAGAGGCTAGTCTCTAATGGGCTTTTAATCATGGTGCAGGCATCTGTTTGAGTGGGCCAGAACTCCAGTAAACACCAGGATGCTGCTCAAAATTGCTATATTAGATTTATTTTAGTATGGATGTTGCTAGTGTTTTATAGATGGTTGGATAATGAGATTTTACATTCAGTTAGCATTACCTGTCAAACTAGTTAGCGCCCAAGGGAGAGCATTAGACCAAAAGCACATTGACAGAAAAGTGTTAGTGCAGAGTTGATTGTTCTTTGATCAGGAATAAGAATTAAAAACAAATCCCACCAACTGTGTTCTTACCTTATATTCCCAGCTACAGAGAGGTGCTGTGTTTCTCAAAACTTTATGAATAATATATGTTAAAGGTCCCTCTGTTTTAGCCAGCCTGGAGAATGATCTTTATTACTAATCTGTAACTCTGGAGAACGGGTTTGTACATGTTTACCTGTCTGATTCATGGGTATTATATTTCATTTCTTTGTGATGCCATGCTAGATTTACACACACCTGAGGTCATATACCGTTCCCAACGAGCAGCGTTACATCATTCGTATCCTCTTCATCGTGCCAGTCTACGCCTTCGACTCCTGGCTCAGCCTGCTCTTCATCAGCAATGACCAGTACTACGTCTACTTTGACTCCGTTCGAGATTGCTATGAAGGTATGGTAAACATGCACCATCACCCTGACCTCACCCTTCCAGCCTCCCCTCCCCCCGCACAACACCGTTGCCTCAAACCTCTCCTACTCATGATGGGCCGTCTCAGCTGGCATCAGGCATGCAATGGGAGGGGTCCCTCTGGTTCTGTAATGGTGGTTAGTCTGTGAGGGTTTTTTCTGTGAGTTTAGGAAACAAGCAAAGCTGATATCTAGCCCGCACACTCTGATGCCAAAAACGGGAAGAAAAAAAAAAAACTCTATAAAAAAAGTAACTTGTCAAACTTGTTTTTCTCACCTCTCTCTGGTTCTCCATTAGGTGAGAGGACCTATTGTTCAGGGTGTGTTTTGACCCAGCGGGTGTTATTTTCAGACCTTCTACTTTTTTTTTACAAGGAGGGGGTTTTAATCGTGTGTCCTTTTTACATGGCAGGAAGAATACATTTAAGTGAAGATTGCTTCTTTATTCTGGAGTAATATAAAAGAATTGTGTCTTTTAATTCAAACTTAATGGAAATGTTCATCTTTCTAGCTACAAGTCGTCCCCCATTTAATAATTAATGTACCGTCAGATGCTCTTAGAATTTCCTTCTTTTTAATAGTCATTATGTACTGAGGGAATAGGAAAATGCCACAGAACTTTCACAGATGCAGAGGTGAATGTAATTTAAGATGGTGAACTGTAAATCAAGTACATTATTTAAGGAATTCATTTAATATTTAGAAAAAAAGTTATTGGTCGATGACAATTGCTTGCAGCCTCAGACAGTAGGAGAACTCTTAAAGTGACTTTCAGTGCCTAGAGCAAGACATTGACGTGAATCTTGAGTGGACACCACCTGCATTAGCTTTGTCTAAGCCTTCCTGAAATAGCAACAAAAGATAAGATGGGATATCGAGGACAGAAGCTTTAAGCCTATTAGCATTGGGAAGGGAACACAGAATTAATAAAAAATATCTCTGTTCGGCACTTTATGAAAAAAGTTTCAACAATAAGCCTATTGAAATATGTGCACATACTTCTGAAGTCTATGTCCAAGGAATCACGTACTAAACATGATGTTTGAGAGTAATCCTCCCTCTCCATTGCAGCGTTTGTCATTTACAATTTCCTGAGCCTGTCCTTCGAGTATCTTGGGGGAGAGAGTGCAATCATGTCAGAGATCCGAGGGAAGCCCATTCAGTGAGTTCACTCATTCCCATCCTCCTGAAAAAAATTCATGTATTAGTCCTTACCATGGCTTGATACCTTTGTCATCAAACTAGTTATGCAAGTTCCACTAAAAAGTCCCATTCAGACATTTGGTACTTTTCTCTTTGCGCTACAGTTGGCCTAGAAAAGCCCTCAGTCAGGCTTTTAAACTGTTTTGAAAGAAACTGCATTTTCAGCATGAATGTAGACCACCTGAAACATCTGTTACGCTTCCACCTTGTAAATGGGCTGTAGTGAAACAAATGATACCACTAGAAGTAGTGCTTCTTTACAGCAGAAGATTTTGTTCAAGCTCCTCTACCCTTTCTCCTCTCCCAGGTCAAGCTGTCTGTACGGTACCTGCTGTTTGGTTGGAATGAGCTACTCTATTGGCTTTTTAAGATTCTGTAAACAGGTGAGTTAAGTTTCCCTCTCCTCAACATGCTAAACACTTCCCTGTTTGGATGCAAATGCATTCATGTACGTTGAAAGGATTTTAATTTTAAGGAATATCCTATATAGCCTCTTATCTAGGTCTACCCCCTGTGACAAAATGACAGCCGTTATAATTGGCTGTCCACTTTTCTACAAATCACATTCTGTGGTTAGAAAAGAAAACAAAAACAATCTGAGCCAGGTAAAATCAGCTCTGTAATGAACATGGAGAAATAATAGGAGCTGTCAGTTCCGAACTGCCTTCATAGCGTCTTGGGATGCTGCATGGACTCTGAGTCTAACAGTGATGGAAATTGAATCAGAACGGTATGTCTACAAAACAGTGACTAGACGAAGAAAATATATTTTCCCCAGAAATGGAAAGTGATAAACACTTGGTGTGCTTTGACAGTCCTACGTGGGGTGTTTTTAAAGCACAACTTGGCTGTTCCTCTGGCGGCACAGTTCCAAAGTAACAGGAAATATTTTCTGTCTGTGGGAATGGATGTCAAGGCAGATCAATACTTGAGTTTACCCAGAGGAGGATAAATGATTCAATTTTAAAGCACAATTACAAGTTTGAAACTTTATCAGTTCTGTATAAAGACCTATTGGTTTCAGAATTCCTTTAATGGCTGCTTCGCTTCAAGAATAGTCTCGTTTATTTTAATCCTGGAGACAAATCTATCTGAATAACAGCAAACTCTTTTTTTATGCATTGTGTCATCATGTGTGTTCATTTTGCATGTCATCCTGTATTGTTACCCAGGCAACTCTGCAGTTCTGTGTTGTCAAACCCATCATGGCTGTCATCACCATCCTCCTGCAGGCCTTTGGCAAATACCATGACGGAGACTTTAAGTGAGCAGCATTTTTCATTTCATATCATTTCACTTCATCTGACTTGTTCACATTTGACATGTCAGCAGGCAGGAAGCCACACTGGTTCTACTGTAGATGAAAGGCAGACTATGAAACAAAGCAGGTCTAGTCAAGATGTCTGCTAATGTTCATGCCTGATTCTGTTCTTCTCTGCAGTGTGACTGGAGGCTACCTTTACATAACCATTATCTATAACTTCTCTGTCAGCCTGTCGCTCTACGCTCTCTTCCTCTTCTTCTTTGCTACGAGTGACCTGCTGAGGCCTTACGAACCCGTCCTCAAGTTCCTCACTATCAAATCTGTTATCTTTCTGTCCTTCTGGCAAGGTAAGCTCGTACATCAAGGCTTTAATTGAATATAATAATGGCATGGGCATATAACATTTAATATCCAGATAACGGATTGCAACATTCCTGCACTGTACTTTGTGTATGTAAAGATACAAATCCATGTACGAGTTAGCTTCCGGGCTAAGTTAGCTAGCATAATACTCGTAGCATGATGTAAACATTGGAATGTCGTGTAGGTATGGTGCTGGCCATCCTGGAGCGCTGTGGGGTCATCCCCAACGCCCTATTCATCGACGGACAGGAAGTGGGCGCTGGTACGGTGGCAGCAGGCTGGCAGAACTTCACCATCTGTATCGAGATGTTCTTTGCTGCCATAGCCCTGCGCTACGCCTTCACCTGTACGGTGTATCAGGAGAAGAAGAACGAAGTGCCAGGTAACTTGCGGTTCTCCTACACATCTGCTGGGTGGATAACCTGCAACACGAGCTGCTTAAATAAACCTTACCCTTTAGGATTAGGTTGACATGTTCCACAGCAAGCAGTGGTCCCTCAGCCACAGGACAGATAGGACAGTTGATGTACACCTGCTGCATTCACAAATACTCTCTGCTACAGTGCAGGACAACGGGCCATGCATACATTACTATAGACCATATAATGACACATATAGTATACTGTCACACCCCAAGCCAAATTAGGATGATGTTTCTCTGTATGGGAGGTGGAGCTGAAAGTACATGCTTTTAGACTCCACATCCTACATTTCCAGCCTGTCAGGGGGGAATGGCAGGAGAAGAATGGCCAGGGTGAACAGTGTTTTGAACAGTGCATTGAGCCGGGCCTGAGGTCAGCAAAGGGTGCCGCAATCCCCTGGGGATACATCATTACTCATGGCTCATAGGACAGCTGCTAGCACAGCACAGGATTGGAAGATGAAGCCTACAGTGTAGTGTGAATAGCAAAGAGCTAGAGGTAGCCGTCTGACGTCAATACCGTTCACATGAGCCGAAGACAAATGGAGACCAAGAAAGAGCCTTATGCAGAGATATCAATCATTGGTGCTCGCTTTTCCCTTCAATAGCAATCCCGCTGTGGCCTGCAGCTAAAGGAGGTGTTGAGAGAAAGGGAATGTGTAAGTGCTGATAAAGTGTGGAATGTGTCCGTTCTCCATTTCATTTGAGCGGTAAAAGTATCGCTTTCATCTACCTTCAAGATAAAAAAATAAATACGAATACGTTATTCATCATGTTCTGAGTTTTTCCCTCAGTAAGCTCAGAAAAATGTATAATTTGGGTGTTCAGTTAGGGTTAGGTTAATGATCATTTTAATGCAGCTGCTGAAAAGTAATATAGCAATTTTTATTGTGTTTTACAGAAAGTAAAACACAGTAAGGTCTTAGACAAATTGTCATATCAGAAGCAACGGTCAAAATGTGATGATCCGTAATTAAATTGGATGATATTTTCTGAACCTGAATGCCCGTCATTAAAGTATTTTGCCTTCCCATATAGCTGCTGACACTGAGGTCAGGGTTGCTGTATCACTGCTCCCACCCTTGCATCCGTCTAGAAATGTCAGCCTTGTGTGAAGGTGTTTTGTGACTGTAGAGGTCCGAGAGGCTGACATCCCTCCAGGCTGTCCTTTCTCAGACGTCTGCCCGAGTCCGGCCCCTGCGGAACAGGCCAGCTGTGAAGAGAAGCTCAGGGGAGCATGCCTAACCGCATCTCTGACCCAGAAGAACACGTAACCCTCCCTGCTGCCTCTCCAGGGGATCTGTGCAGTACACTACGCACCGCATGCTGACCCTAAAACCTTTTGTGTCTGTTTGCACTGGCCTGCTTGCACCAGGGCACTCTCTGGGATTTGGTGTATGCACCCTGGAAGTGTAGGGCTAAATGCAGCCTGTCTTATAGTTGTGGCTTCTCTGCACTGAGATCATGAAGACTGTTTTCTTGACAACACAGTAAGGAGAGAGAGAACGCATATTCTTCTCCACTTATGCCGTTCCCCTGTCACCTCTGTGTATATACTCATTCATCACCTCCCAGAAGGGGGCTTTCCCGCAAAAAAAAAGAAAGAAAAATCTCTACAAAGATGCATGTCATCACAATATCGTTTTGGATTTTTCTTCTAAATGCACTGAGAATAATGGCCTCGCTGTGTATACATTGAATCTGTTTGCCAACACCGTGCATGTATCGGCGTGATGTTCAATGTGCTGTTCATGTCTTGTTTCGTAGACAACAACGCCCCCATGCAGAGCATCTCTAGCGGCCTCAAGGAGACGATGAACCCTGGAGATATGGTACAGGATGCCATCCACAACTTCTCCCCAGCCTACCAGCAGTATACCCAGCAATCCACACAAGAGGTGGTGCAGCCCAGCCAGAATGGCAAGACAGGCAACGGCAAGGGCTCCAGAAAGTCTGACAAAGTCATGCTGATCACCTCCGACGACGAGTTCTAGGGAGCCGTCTGCCTGCCCAGCGGTGTCCTTGTTTGTTTGTCCGCTTTTCTTCGCCACCCCAGGTAAACACTTGTGCTGCACGTGACTTGAGGTAGAATCTGTGTGCTCGATTTCCATCTTGTTTCATCTGAGTTAGGAAAATGAACTCTTTACTTTTGTCCTGTTTTTATGAATAATACCCAAAGATAGGATCAAGAGGTGGATGAAATGAGGATTTTTAATTGGCTCGTACGATGAGGTGGGGTTTGTCTCTTCCCTGCTAGTTATAATTCCACAGGAGGGCAGCCTGTCTGTTGAACCATATCAGGTATAGCTGTAACTATGCAATTCTTTCCATAAGTTTATTCAGGGGTGTCGTGATCCTGATTCTGTATCAGAGTAGCTGTGAATGAGCTCTCTGGCCACTGAAGTATGTAGTCCTCTCGGATTCATGTCAGTTTCAAAGAAAGGCTGATTAATGTGAGACTTCAGGAGCTAGGGAGCCTAGCAAGCAGGCGATGGCTGGGACTGGCACTTCGGGGACTGTCTCTTGCATTTGCTTGTTTGAAGTATTTGCTCAGCAGTTCTCTGTTGGGTTCCCCAACGAACGGAAGAATTCTTTCAAAGACATGCTGGCTTTGGAGCAAGCACTTCAAACTGTAGACTTTGACGCTTTGAAATCCTTTGTATCTAACATGCAATGGACAAATTGGGGGATAAGCCAAGCTCCCACCAACTGGAGGGTTATGGTATTCTCATTAATTTTCTCAGCATGCGATAGAGTGTATAATTAAGCTGACTCACACAGTGGTTCAACAGCCTTTAAAACAATCCTACATGTATGCAACATCTGCAGTATTGTAAATACTTTCTGTAATACCTTCTTATCTGATGTTCCAGTTTATTTAGGTGGGAAGTTGTACAGAAATTACTTGCATGATTCAATTATATTATTAGCAGCTGTTTAAGTTAACATTTTTGATATTTGTGTAAATGCATGGTATTCCAGTAGTATTGTTTGTGTAATTTCACAAGCCAGATTTATATCGAGCATTGATGGTTTATGATTTGTTAATTCTATTTTTTGTTTCAAGGAAAAAAGAATAGTAATACAGTGTGTACTGTATCTGGTGCGTAGAGGAACATAACCCACTAGTTGTGGGCTCAGATAATGATTGTACTTTTTTTATTAGCTGTTTGGAGACATGGGATCATTTTCTGATGCCCTTGTGTGCCAATGATTGCTGCCTTACAGGGAAAGCAGACAAAGTTGGGAAGTGACCCTTCCGTTGTAGGGTTATTATGAAGCTATGTTGACTGCTAGATTTGTATTTGGTTGCAGATTACATTTTAGTGTGTCCTTTTTCCTTGTGACATTTTGCACTCATGTCAAAATAAACGAATAATTTGATGTATAGCTTTATGATCAAAGAAGCACCTATATAAACTGGAGGGTTCTAGGATTTGTGTGTGAGTCCTATTAGTAGCATTCAGTTTAACAGTATAAGGATTAATGAGAAATATTATTCTTAACTGAATTGTTTTAATAAGACTTATTTAAAAGTACAAAAACAGACACAGCAGACCTATTTACAGGAATAATTTACCTCCTTATTGTCAACGAGAACTGAAATAACATTGTATTTATACATAAGGGTAGTTCATTGAGAAAATATGTAAATATATGAATGTAAATAAAATAATTTAGATGTTGAAAATAAAAACACAGAAAATCAAATAAATACTGAAGTTAAAACAACATACATATGAGCAAATTAACGAGCAGAGTAAAGACGTGAGGAAGGGCAGTGGCTCCAGAGTTTTGGCCATTTGTTTGGCCTCTAGATTGTGTTTTACTAGTCTACAAAACTTAAAATCCCATTCATATTGACAGTCAACATTATAACTTATTCCTTAGATAACTAACCAGAACATGGCAAGAACATGGCAGAAGTTACAAGACATCGGCTGGTAGTATAATAACTAACGTAGGATGCTGGATCAGTTTCACCAACCACCTTACAGGTTCACTCTTAACATGACACGTACAAAGTAACAATTTGGAGCAGCATACTTCATATGTCTTAGAGCTTTAAATATGTTGTTTTAACAGTAAGGGTAAAAAATGTCCTATGTGCGTAAAACTTTAGCTTTTAGAAGTTAAAATATGTAAGGTTTGCTTAAAAAATAGAAACACTAGGGGAAGGATATTTATATAATAATCCTAACTTATCAGTCTATAAGGCCTCTTACAGGGGACAAAAACAAACCTAAAGAAATAAAGTAGTACCCACGTAGTAATTAAAACATCCACCAATTTCTTTATCATTGCATTGTAATGGCCATAAGAAAATTGGCAACAGTCCATGTTAAAAATGTACTGCTGTTACAGTGCCTTGTCCCCTTTAAATAGACATGATTGTAAATTTATAGTCCCAACAAGTAAGATAATGTTTGCTAACACTTACTGGAAATAAAGTTACAGTATGATACATATATGAATTAGCCGCTACTGAATTCTCCATTTTCTGTATATGCAATGGGAGGCTTTTAAAATGGAAAAAATACAAATCAAAATGTAATATCCAATTGATTTGAAACGTGTCACCAAGAATTGATCATGTCCCTCCTTTTCACAACACACAAACTACCACCAGATGTCACCAAACAGCTTGTAAAGGGGCTTATTTTTGTCTAATTCAAGTGTTTTTCTTACCCATTACTGATAGATTACTGACTAACCCGGTGTTATTCTCACGGAAAACCATAATCTGGTCCCAAATTATAAAATTATGATTATAAAAGTCACCAGAACTGATTCATGATATGTAGGCGAAACGTTACCATCCCACTGCAGTATTTATATATACCTTTAAAAGTTATTACAGGATCACACCACTCCCAGGTATTGAATGTCCCAATAATAAAGACACACATATAGAAAATACACACGTGCTATATATCTATATACACACACAAACATATATACATACAGTAAAACTAAATATTATGAGGAAATAACAGGTGAATCAACATACATTGTAAATGGGCTGAAAATACAAAATGAGAATGATAAGAGCACAGCAATGGCCCTGCTTGAAAACTCTGAGGGCCATACAGCAGCAAAGTCACCTCTTAGTGCTCTTTGCAGCTAAGAAACAGGGTAAGAACAGTCATATTCTCTTAAATAAGAGAAAATCCTGACATCCAGAAGCATTCATCCCAAATAAAACTGAAAATGACTAAATTAAAAACGGCAGTTTGTATTTTAAAACTGCCGTTTCAACAAACATAGGTTACATTTGGAGAAAGGAGAGTCACTGGATTTGGTCATGACCGCTCCTTGTGTCTAGACTTTGGGGACAGGATTTTTCTTTTCTAAGAGTCTGTGTCAAAGGTTATGTTCAAGGTATACTGTTTCAGAGTTACCAACACCGGCAGCAGCAATTTCTATTAACCTAATAGAAGGAATGATTTCTAAGGACGGATTCTCTTGTAAAGTTACAAAGGAGGCAGTTGACAGGTTCAGTTTTCCTTCTGTTACACTGAAATGAATATAGAGATTTAAGTCTAAGTCTGTAATATACAGGAAATAAGTGAATTGCATTTCATTAGTCAGGACAGCTCACATTATCACTTGATCCAATATGGATTACCCAACATGAAATGACATGTAGAAGGCGGCTTAGAGTCAAAAGATCATAGGTAAGTGCTTGACATCACAATAGAACATCATAAATGTGCCTTTGTTGGCGAAAGTAATAAACTAGACACACCTTAAGCAATGAAAGGTTTGACCACTAAGATCCACACACCATATTATAAAACCCTCCCCCATTCCTACTGTAACACTAGAATGAGTTGGTATTCCCCTATCAAAAGCTTGAGGTGTCCTTAGATTTCTTTTTCGAAGTTGCATGGGTCCAGGAGCACTGAAAGTGCTTTCTGTTACCTTTATACTGTGCATTGAAAGTTTCACAATAAGTGCTATTTATTAATCAGCAATGTTTGTCAAGTTTTCAATAATGTAATGGACTGACTTTCCCCGTATGGTAGCTTTACTTTCTCCTAACTTTGAGAAGGAAGTTTATGTACTGTATTCAATACATGCATTCTGAATCTTCATAAACAAACCAAAACAAAAGGTTCTTCTGGCCCTGTACATGTGTCATCCAACCTGCCTTGGTCAAAAATTAAATATGAACTAGCTTTATATAAAATCGCAACTGAAAAGGGAAACATCAAAGACTGTGATAAACGAAAATAAAATATTACAGAGATCACTTATAGATCACTTTAAGGCAAATGCTTCAATGGCTCAATTTACACTGAGACATGGTAAATATTGTGCTTTTACATGTAGAAAAAGTGTTTAGATTGGCATTTGTTTGCATAAATAGCTATATTTTACTGTATTACAATGATTATATATTACTTTAATTTCTGATGCAAATCCTAGATACCACAGGCATCAGAGTTGTCTCAGACCAGTGCTGCCATGACTGGATTTATCAAGTACTCAATCTCACTGCCGTAAGAGCTCATCTCTGCTGTCGTTCAGTCATGGAGGGAGGGGTCAACTCTGCCGGTGCTGGGGGGGTTGTAGCACAGTGCAACAGACAATGTTGATTATGTGATAGAAAGAAAGTAATGAATGCAGCATAATGTTATCACACATAGCAAGCCACACCACCTCATTTCCCCGGTCCTTTTACTGAGCTTCCTCTCAGCATGGGGGCGGGGTGGGTTAGGGCTGGGTCAGAACCTGCCAGGACCAGGAAAAGCCCAGTCCTGTCTGCACTAGGAGGGAGTTGAGAAAGGGGCTGGGTTGGAGCCGTGCTTTGTGGGTTAGGGCCGGGTCAGAACCTGCCAGGACCAGGAAAAGCCCAGTCCTGTCTGCACTAGGAGGGAGTTGAGAAAGGGGCTGGGTTGGAGCCGTGCTTTGTAGACTTGACAATGGTGATGACGCTGGTGGTGGCTACCTTGCCAGGGGAGAGGGGTCCTCGGGTGACAGTCCGGGCGAAACACTGCAGGGCCTCGTACTTGGCGCGCAAGGCGTCTAGCTCCAGCCGCATGCTGGCGTTTTCGCGGGCCAGCTTGTCCACCTCCTGCTGCAGCTCTGTCTTTTGTCTCTCCAGCTCCTCCTTCTGGGTGACACGTTTAATGCGACAGCTGGCGGCGTAGCCCCTGTTTTTGAGGGTCCGTCGCCGCTGCTTTAGCCTCACCACATCCTCCTTGGTCAGTCCCCGCAGGTGCTGGTTGAGCTCACGCACTGACATGGCCACCAGTTCTTCGTCACTGGGCACCGTGGCATTCTCGCCTGCCTCCTTCTTAACCTGCAGCACAGACACAAGGAATAAGACACCTACACTGCTGTACAACACACAATACTCTGATAGACCGTTTGCATTAAAGGCAAATTTATTTACTTACCTTTAGTGCTTTGCTTGCTTTAAAAAGAGTCGTCATACCCTGCATGCATACAAAGGACCAGACTCCCACAAAAGTTACACTATAAAAAAAAGAGAAAAACAAATGAGATATTTTACAATTGAATCAACATATTTACTTCAAATAGAAATCCTAAATGGTGTAAAATTGACGTTGAGGACATTAGAGAAGAAAAGAGTCACTTTCCCTCTCCAAAAAACCTACTGAATAAATACCAAAACAACATTCCAGAGTTACGTCACTGTACCATGCTCTGGAAATGTTAAAAACAGTCACCACCAGCAGAGGTCAGTATATTGCGGGGAGATGCTTGGATGAACTCTTGGGCAACCCTGTTTACGTGCTGAGTGAGAAGAGCCGTAACAATGTAGTTCACTGGACCGTAGCAAGAAGGCTAAAATAGAAACAGGTCAGCTCTCCCCACACAGCTTTTGATCTCTCTGCTTAGACACTCTGCTGGGGCTATTTTTATGAAAGCAGTTTTTAGAGAGCCATATCTGTTCACTACAGTGAAATGCATGCCTTTGAGACTGCCCATATGGTCCAAAAAAAGAGACACAGCTGTGAACTGGTGAAAAGACAAACAGTCCCCAAGGCTCCATTTCAGGCCCCATCCACCAGCCTGATTGTGAGTGCACTGCTCTGTACTCGACTGCTGCCATGGAAACGCCCTGCAACTGGGCGTGGGAGTGCAAGTCACATGGTCTGCCAAAGGGTAAACAAGCCTCATTCATAAGCCCGCCATAACCTACACATGGTAGAAATTACAAGAGCCGATCCAGTCTGAACCACTTGGTGAATATAATGAACAAACTGTGTAGTTAGTGCATTACAGGTGCAAACCCAACATGTTTTCACTATGACAATTATTTGCCTCTTACTTCTGAGCACACAAACTATATTGTTTTCTGATATACTGATATAGCCCAGTTCATAAAAATGACCCATCAGCAGTAAAACGTACTCTACTCACAAGCATTAGCTTGCATTTAAGGTTATGCTGAACTTTACAGTCTAGCAGATACGCATGTGGAAAATTCCTGTAGATAGGATGTCACAGAGGCATAGTTTCCCTTACAGTCACAAGTGTATTTTTGCTTAGAGACAATGTACTCGATCAGGTTTAGGCCTGTGTCTGGTTGGTTGGATCTTATTACACTGGGCTTTCCTAAGCTGCTCCATGCCCTTATTTAACTCTGCTGGTTATATTTAGCCCAATGTGCTGACACAAAATTCTGCCAACTAAACAATTTAAGTGAACTGGTGATAAGTGATACCCCATTAACCCTCGTGCTGCCTTCGGGTCACATGACCCAAAGGTTCATAACGAACCATCATTGTGTTTACCCAATTTTACCCAATACAAAAACAAATAAAAATACTTTTCTTTTAACCTTCGCAATGTGGGGGGTCTGAGACAGCCCGACGGTTAAAAGAAAATGCTTCACTTTGTTTTTGTATGCGGTAAAGTTGTCGCAATACGACGGTGGGTCACAATGACTGATGGGTCAGAACGACCCGAGGAGAACACAAGGGTTAAGGGGCAACATATTCTCCAAAGACCATTGGGCTGCACTATCTCCAGCAAGAAACCAGTGGGTGTGGTTGTGTTGGAATATCGGCGCTTTCTAAACGTCCCTAAAATAAACACTGCCTCGTAGCAGGTTCTGATAGCTTTAACTGGAGTTCACTCATGTTTGAGATATCTAAACATATGTTAATGCAGGTACATGCAACCTAACAATAAAGAACGTTGTGTTTTGGTAAACCACGTACAAGAATATTGAGCAGAAAAGAATCGCATAATGCAACGAAAGACAGAAAAATATGAAGAAAGTTGGCTTGCACTATTGCATCACAGGGAAACCCTGGGTATACTCCTTGTAAGGATCACTGCAGTGAGGTGGAAATACAGAGGGGCCACAATTTTCTGAGCTCAGAGGCCACGTTGTTTCCTTGAAATTCTTTCTTAATGTGCTCTCTGGTTTTGGAAATGGTAGTATGATGGACTCTCAAGGTCCATCTGGCTTTCTTCAGTGAGAAAAGGCAGAGCTGGGACAGGTCTCAAGCTCTGTTTTAAAGTTTTCTGTTCCTGGAAGTCACAAACTATTTCATGTTCAGTTATACTTATGAAAAGGTATAACGGTAGTTCTTCAGAACGTATCTGCAACACTGGCACTCCTATAAACATTGTCTAGGAGAAACCATAGAAGGTGGATGAAGTGTGGATAACAGAACCACATTCCTGACTAAACACACACACAGAGAAAGGAAAGGGGCCCCTCTTCTCATTTAGGCAGATAAATGCATTCAGACTATGTACTGGTAATGGAACTCAAGTCTACAGTCCCAGTTGTAAAACCATTGCTCTAAACTACTAAATGTCTGGAATTCAGATGCTTCTCATGTCCCCTACTAGCTCACATGTAATGACTTAAGAGTGATAAAGCATAAAGAGAGAGAGCACTATGGAGTTCATGACTTCTTATACTATGGTATGTGGGGGGAAAAGGCGAGGAAAATAAACTCTTTGTTGGCAAGGAGAGGGATGATTTCATCCTCTTGTTACCTAAGGTTACACAGTACATAACATGAAGGGGTTTCATGCCGTTTTAGGTTTGGGATAACTAAACAGAATGCACATTCATTAGCTATTCAACTATTTTTAAACGCCTGTTATGTGATTTTTACATATAACTGTCAGTTTTTGTTGTCATTGACTCAAATTCAAGCCGGTGCTTCATTTACAACAGGTAATACTTTGGCCCCAACCTTTCACCAAGACGAACAGAATATCAAAGACCTAAGTGCTTGTGTTCCGGTGATATATGGAGTGTTGTCTTGTGCTTGCTGTTTGTTTTCCCTCTCTTTTCTTCTCCATTCGAGTGTGGGCTCAGCAGTGAGCAGGCATGCTGCTCCCCTCCACGCCCCACTTCTATGTTCCTCTGGCAAGATGGAAGCTTCCTTTTCCTAAGATTGTGTCCCCTGATCTCAGGCTGCAGGAGGTATCCCGCTACAGACTGGGACACCCTTAGCTCTCTCTCCAGCACAGCACATTTGGTGGGATATTATGTAAAGGAAATGGAGAGCATAACTGTGCTGTGAGTCATGCTGTTTACTGGTAAAAATGAGGACAGGCAGTAGGGAATCACACCCTCCCGAAACTGACGTTTCCTGGAAAATCCCGTTGTTTCGCAGGGAGGAAGGAAAAGTACAGGGAAACTTGGAAACGTCTGGCATGACTGCAGGAACATTTAGCGGAAAGGGAGGAGAGGTAGCAAGATATCTGAGCGAAGCGACTTTCCAACTTGAGACTCAGGGATTTGAAGGAATGTTAAGAATTTAACATTTAAAAAAGAAAACAAAGACAATCCTGTCCTAATTTCACCTTCCGGAAGCCATGATATAGAACAGAAGGAACAATCATCCATAAGAATACCAGTGCAGTAAGAGCACAATTGATCATGTTTTCCATTTCCTAAGACTGGGTGTGGGATTAGTTTATGCAAGAGACTTGAGATGACATCAGCAAGAAAAATCTTTACACACATTAATCCAACCCTGCCACTCTTAAGTCGATAATATTTTTATTCTGTCTGAGTAACTCTTATTTCGATAATACCACCTCTGATTGAAACAAGACCTTTTTTCTTTCTTACTGTACACCCATTAATACTATAATCACCAAATCAGGAAAAACAAGGAACTTTCCTTTCCAGATGATTCCTCCACACCCCAGACCACAGGGTGGTGTAAGCTCTGGTCTAAGATCCAAGAATTCTTACTGAGAAGCAGGAATGGGCAGAGAGCATATCTCTGTGGGTGGCAAATGTATACCTCATGCGGTGTAAACCTGTTTGAACTGACTTTTGACTCAACATGCAATATGTTTTGTACATGTCTGTCATGTGTTTGAAAAATGCTTATGACTCATATCTTGGGAACAGCGCTTCATAACATCTGTAATGTGAAGCCCAATCCTGAATTTCAAATAAATTCAATAAGGTCCAATTTGTGGGTATAAACACTATTACTTTAGTTTTCCAGTAAAAATGATGTTACACATAATGAAACCATCAATTGTGTTCCTTGAGTCATACCTTCACTAACCACAGCTTTTCATTTTCAAAACACAGAAGAAAAAAAGAAAAAAAACATGCAAGTCCCCTTGTCTATGAACTGAACACATTTCTCTTAATCCCAAACTGACAAATATATTCAGATTATTATTCACTGCATGAACAAAAGGCTGAGAAGGCATATTGTGTCATTATTGGGTAAGTAGATGGAATCTAGCTTCCTTCTCAACTTGACATCATCACATCAGTCACTGAGCCATGAGTTATCCCCATGACAGAGCACTACACACACTCCTCCTGCCTTTCTAAAAGTAGAGATCCAGCACACTTGGATGTAGGAGGTCGTAACCACAGATACCTCATCAATAGTGACTCAGCCAGCCCCTCGGGCGGGGTCCTGGGCCCTTCATGGGAACGTTTATTTTTTTCTAAGTAAGTTTATGAGATTGTCTCATATTTTCCATCTAAATCACTATGCCCTTAAAGGTAAATTGTCCAAGTTGGTCCAGACATATGAAATGTGTAAACTAAATATACTTAGATTTTTTGGTTTTTGTTTTTTACTATGAGGGAGGCACAACATGGCCAAACCTACTCAGCAACAAGCTTTTTTGGAAGGTGACGTTCAAATTATTGCATTCACTGTAGGTCTGGGAGTAGATTCGATTTCATCTTGGACTGTGTTATACTGTGACTGCTAAGTGCTTTTGCTGAGCCAGGGCCACTGCAAGACACTGTACTGTCATATTAAGCGGTTGGGAGAGTTAAACAAAACAACACTGAGTTCATATCAAGTAGGATAATCAAATGTCATGCCATTTACTGTCTGGAGATACTAGCAGAATATACGAATGTACGGCTACGAAAATAAAATAGCTACGAAGGACAATGAAGCTGTCTGATGTTTACAGTTCAGGTGTACAAGAAGACCGTATAAACACATGTCACCGTCTCTCTAGTGGACACAGACTTAACGCGTCAAAGAAAAAACTGCAGAATTGTAGCCTTGTCGTCTAGAGCGGTGCTGTTTTGTCCCTTTGAAGCGGCACTTTTTGCAGCACCTTTTTGAATTATCCTGGTGGTCTATCCTGACATCTTGCCCTTTGTCCTAGAACTCTAAAATATAGACCACGTGTTATTTTGTAAGTAGTCGGATACTATGAAAACATGTAACCTACGTTGAGGGATTGTCAACAATTGGTTATGATATCAGAGTTTTGAAAGTTTATTGCCCAACATAGTTAATATACCTAATGTAGCCTATACATCATAGAAGACAAATTGACGGAGTAGACTATATTATTTGGGAAATTATGATAGTTTAAACCATTAGGCAGATTTTAAAATATAGATTAACATGCACGATTAGGCTACTACAAAATACATTGATAAACTGGCTTTTGGCATAGCATAGTCTTCCCTGGCACGTGTCTAAAATAAATCCTTAATTCTAAATAATCTACAAGATTTACTATTAATTGCTATTTTAAACGTTGTAATGAAACGATCTAAAAACATGTTTTACGTTTGAATTAAGAAATCTCACACGCGTACCCTACAATCTGTCATCGTAACATCAGCAATTTAGATAGGAATGTCGACATATCTTCCCAGGAAAAAAAACTTCCCAGAAAAAAATATTTCCTCACCTTTTGAGCGCGGATATTCTTTCAGGGATGCGTACAACTTTTGAAGTTGCTTTCCGATAGGTTTGAAGTTACTTGTCGCAA
Organism: Osmerus eperlanus; assembly: GCF_963692335.1. Classification (NCBI taxonomy): domain Eukaryota; kingdom Metazoa; phylum Chordata; class Actinopteri; order Osmeriformes; family Osmeridae; genus Osmerus; species Osmerus eperlanus. Next base: position 4,428,226 of record NC_085019.1, read on the forward strand.
ATTAGCAAACGTGTCCAGCAGTCGGACTGCAATGTATCCCCCTTCTGAATTAACTACAAAACAACAACAATGTAACAACATTCCACGCTTTGCTTCCGACAGCATTCACGTCACCAATTCCTCGTGACCGCCCCCTCCATTCATGAAAATAACTTTCTGCTGACGTGAGTCAAGTGGGAAACTAGGGGAGGCCAGAAATAGAAATGAGACGCAGCTGGCAAATGCATGCTTTTAGGGAGCTTGCGAAATTAATCTGTAGATTAGAGGCATTCTGCTGATGACGACTATTGGATTTAGGCTGTAAGGAAACAAAATAAAAAATGTTGGTGCTGTGGCTTCACTTGTCCACTCATCCACTAACGCCTTCCAGACACAACGTCTTATATAGGAGTGAACAGCGCAACCTGTCCCCATAGGTCCCTCATGGACAATATTGACATAATAAAAAAAGTATGTAGCCTATAAATGCTTAAAACGATGGCTGTATTTTTTTTTATAAACTCCCGGCTACACTCAACTACACTCAATTCATTTTCTCTTTTAGAACTGCACTTCTCAGAATAATTGAATGAAATACTTTTTCCAAAACAAAATTTTGCGCATGTGTTTAAAAGGTTGTAAAATATTTACATTTTAATTAAATGGAAACAAAGATGTTAAACATAATTAATTACAAAAGGTTACCTTAACAAATCTCCACGCTAACCATCTTTGTATTATTACAATAAAGTATGGTTTCCTTGCTTAGAGTCATTTTTTAAGTATGTCACCCAGATGTTACACGCAAGACAGCAAACCCCAAAAAGTTATTTTTGTTTGTGTGGTGTGGTACAAAGAGAGGTGTGGTAGCCTACAATGAAACTCCCAGAAAATCAATATCATCCTCATAATTTGTGCATATGAATAGCTTTTGAAAAGCTATTCAAGCTTGTAAAACACAACAACCAGACATTGGCTCTTGTATGAATCCACTTACACAGACAGATGAAATCCCCGCTCAATCGAGGCATTCCTCAAGCTCATGATTGAAAGCAGAACACGCACCGCTAAGCTACGGGCAGCACACAGTGCGCATCGCGCGCATATTTGACGTTCTTGAATACAATACGTTGCGGAGGAGGAAGTTCCGCTAAACAATCTTAGCCCTCAAGTTAGCTAGCAAGCTAGCTGTCCAATGCAAAACTAATTTTGATCCCAACCTAAAACATTTAGAAATGAGTTAGCTTGTTTGCTCTACAAATAGATAACTTCACAGCTAAGTATGAACTCCACTTATTTTTACTGCTCAATAAGAGAGCTTTATATGTCGTTTTTTTCTATTCCGCTCTGATTATAGCTATCTCTCTAGCTCGTTTGCTTGTTAACCTAGCCATTCCCATACAAAGAAGCAGGTACAGTACATGATCTAAGTTAAGATGAATCGTCCAAAGCCTACAGCACTAAGGCGTCCCAGTGCCGCAAAACCATCAGGTATGTAGCAAGCAACTGTTAAGTCTAGACATACATTGTATCAACTTTGCTAACAATATAACATGTTTTATTATGCTTTGTGAGACAGTCCCATCGCAGTACTTTTCAGCTGACTTTGGAAAGAGTTAAAAGATGTAGAGCTAGATAAATACTCATTTTCTGTAGTGGATAACTATCAATGATGTTGTTACTCCACCAGGACACCCTCCGCCTGGGGACTTCATAGCACTGGGGTCAAAGAGCCAGGGTGGAGAGTCAAAAGCACCTGCGGTACTTCTGAAGCCATCATCCACCCCCTCTGACCGTAAACGAGAGGCTTCTTCATCGATCCCTTCCTCCTCTGGCCTGTCCAGCCTTGTGAAGCGCCCCAAATTATCCTCTACCCCTCCCGTAAGTGCTCTGGGGCGACTGGCTGACGTGGTTGCAGTGGACAAGAGAGCTATATCACCCTCTATCAAGGAACCCTCAGTGGTGCCATTAGAAGGTAAGACACTTAGATTATTATGTTTGTTAACTGGAAATGGTAGAGGTCCTGACATATTCAACTCTATCTGATGCTCTACGAACACCGTGCCATTCTTGTAGTCCCCCCAGCTGTGCTGTTAGATGAGATTGAAGCAGCAGAATCAGAGGGAAACGATGACCGCATCGAGGGAGTGCTGTGTGGGGCAGTCAAACAACTGAAGATGAACAGAGCCAAGCCTGACATCACACTGTACCTCAGCCTCATGTTTCTGGCTAAGATTAAGCCCAACGTCTTTGCCACGGAAGGCATTATTGAGGTAAGAATTGAGACAAACTATCGGATATAGTTCCATTCAGTTTCACAGGATGTTCATAACAGTTTTTGTGGACAGGCGTTGTGCAGTCTTCTTCGACGAGATGCCTCAATCAACTTCAAAGCCAAAGGTAACAGCCTTGTGTCTGTGCTCGCCTGCAATCTGCTGATGGCTGCCTATGAGGAGGATGAGAACTGGCCAGAGATCTTTGTCAAAGTGAGCATCTTTTGGGTTCGATTTTGTCAGCTTTCTACAATTTAACAATCCAATGAAAACGATCTAAAATCTGTTTAGACTAATTGGAACTTCTTGATGCTGATGATGATTTTCAGGTGTACATAGAGGACTCTCTGGGGGAGAGAATCTGGGTGGACAGTTCCCACTGTAAGAACTTTGTTGACAACATTCAGACTGCCTTTGGCACCAAGATGCCCCCTAAAAGTATGCTGCTGCAGACAGACACTGGCCGCTCTGCAGGGGATCTGAGTGCAGGTAGGAGTGTGTAGGCCAGCTTGTTCATCTAGACATCCTGCCATGGAAGGCTTCAGTGTGAACTGACGTCTACCTTGTTGTGCTCCAGGCAGCAGTCCTCATCCCTCCACCCCAGATGAGGATGATAGCCAGACTGAGTTGCTGATTGCCGAGGAGAAGCTTAGCCCTGAGGACGATGGTCAAGTTATGCCAAGGTATTGTTTCCTGAAGACGTTGGTCTCTTCTGCCTTGTTTGAGGTGATAATCTCTTTAAGAAGCATTTTTTCTTTCATTCTCCTCTTTGCCGTGAAACAGGTATGAGGAGTTGGCTGAGAGCGTGGAGGACTACGTGCTGGACGTCCTGAGGGATCAGTTGAACCGCAGGCAGCCCATGGACAACGTCTCCCGGAACCTTCTGCGTTTGCTCACTGCCACCTGTGGCTATAAGGAGGTGCGGCTCATGGCTGTGCAGAGGCTGGAGATGTGGCTGCAGAACCCAAAGGTGAGAGGTGCAACACAGCCACAAGGCATCCCCATCAACCATCATACATTGTAGTTGGGAATTGCTTTTCTTCAGCACATTTCAATTCCTTGTTTATTTCAGATGTTTGTACGCTCTGTTATTCCACAAAATGTGGAATAACACATGTGTGTTGATGTGTTGTTGTGTTGGCAGTTGACTCGCCCAGCTCAGGACCTCCTCATGTCGCTGTGTATGAACTGCAACTCTCACGGAGCGGATGACATGGAGGTGATCTCTAACCTGATCAAGATCCGCCTCAAACCCAAAGTCCTGCTCAATCACTACATGCTCTGTGTCAGGTGCGTAGACTGTCTTTTCGATCCAGGAATCCTTTCTGAGGAAAAAATTAATTGAAAAAAATACATTAATTCAAACCACCTTGCTGTGCTTGCCTTTGGTTTCCAGAGAGCTTCTGAACGCACACAGAGACAACCTCGGCACAATGGTGAAGCTTGTGATCTTTAACGAGCTGTCCAATGCCAGGAACCCCAACAACATGCAGGTTCTCCACACGGTTCTCCAGCACAGCCCAGAGCAGGCTCCCAAGGTACGAAAATACCCCATGCTGACACCTGGGAATAAACAAGCTCGCCTTATCATGTCTGTGCATTTCTATATCACTTGCCTTCTCTCTGTTCTTGTTTCCCTCCTGGCCCCAGTTTCTTGCCATGGTGTTCCAAGACCTGCTGACTAACAAGGACGATTACCTCCGAGCCTCGCGGGCTTTGCTGAGGGAGATCGTCAAACAGACCAAGCACGAGATCAACTTCCAGTCCTTCTGTCTGGGCCTGATGCAGGAGAGGAAGGAGGCCACCTATGTAGACTTGGAGTTCAAGGTGAGCAACATACAGACTGTTGACTACCAATGCAATCTCACTCTAAATCCAGTCCTGATCCAGTGCCTTACCTACAGCTTTTGAAAGTCGCATTATGTCGTCTGTCCGTCCCACAGGAACGGTTTGTCATCCAGGTGACTGACCTTCTTACAGTGTCCATGATGCTGGGCATCACCGCTCAGGTCAAGGAGGCCGGCGTCGCCTGGGACAAAGGAGAGAAGAAGAGTGCGTGTAAATTGACCTGTCGACCGTCGCTTTACACGTGGAGGTTTATTTTCCCAGCTTTGTTTGAACACCCCAGTTAACACCCCACTTTGTGTCAGATCTCGAGGTGCTGAGGTCCTTCCAGAACCAGATAGCAGCCATCCAGAGGGATGCTGTGTGGTGGCTTCACACGGTCGTGCCCACCATCAGCAAAACGGGTCCCAAGGACTATGTCCACTGGTATGTAATGGGAGTCAGATGGGAGTCAGGTGGCTGAGCGGTGAGGGAATCGGGCTAGTAATCCGAAGGTTGCCAACTGACGTTGTGTCCTTGGGCAAGGCACTTCACCCTACTTGCCTCGGGGGAATGTCCCTGTACTTACTGTAAGTCGCTCTGGATAAGAGCGTCTGCTAAATGACTAAATGTAAATGTAATGGACTATTACATTGACCGTTTGCTAGTTGATGAAACACCGTTGGTATGAAATACTGGTTACATGTCCTTCATGCACTTGTTTTGATCGATCTTCTTTCTTCTCTTATTCTCTTCCCTAGCCTTCACAAGGTGCTTTTCACAGAGCAGCCAGAGACTTACTACAAATGGGACAACTGGCCCCCTGAGAGCGACAGGAAGTGAGCGTTTCAACGACCAGAAAGTTCTGTCTCTTACAAAAAACAGCCGGTGTATCCCTCCCTCTGTTTGTGCCGGTCTTTAATTAGTTTCTTTTTTTTTTTCGCTAGCTTTTTCCTTCGTCTGTGCTCTGAAGTGCCCCTGCTGGAGGACACATTGATGCGTATCCTGGTCATCGGCCTGTCACGCGAACTGCCTCTGGGCCCCGCTGACGCCATGGAGCTGGCCGACCACCTGGTGAAGAGGGCAGCCGGGGTCCAGTCAGATGGTACGTCTTTGACCCGGGCAGGGTCTCGATGCGACCTCCGTATCGCTCAAGCCGCTTGCAGGACGTGACACTGAGTTGACTTGATGTTGTGCTGTAGATCTGGATGTGCTGAAAGTGGAGAGGATCCAGCTCATCGATGCAGTGCTGAACCTGTGCACATATCACCACCCTGAGAACATCCAACTGCCTGCAGGGTATGTCCAGTGCTTCTCTGTGCTTTGTTACTGTCAGGGAAGTCCTGGATTACTACAGCAGCAGAACTAGTAGTTATTCTTCGGAATGTAAACCCAAATTGTTGTTGTAGGTATCAACCTCCAAACCTGGCGATATCTACTCTATATTGGAAGGCGTGGCTTCTACTGCTTGTTGTGGCTGCATTCAATCCTCAGAAGATAGGTATGACTGATAACCTGCAAGTCTTTGTTAAGTCTACACATGCAGGATTACACAATTGTGTTTTGAGTTCTCTTACATTTAGTCATTTAGCAGATGCTCTTATCCAGAGCGACTTACAGTAAGTACAGGGACATTCCCCCCGAGGCAAGTAGGGTGAAGTGCCTTGCCCAAGGACACAACGTCATTTGGCAGAGCCGGGGATCGAACCAGAAACCTTCTGATTACTAGCCCGATTCCCTCACCGCTCAGCCACCTGACTCCCTTAATATCCCTTTGTGTTTCATCAGGCTTGGCAGCTTGGGATGGCTATCCCACACTGAAAATGCTCATGGAAATGGTCATGACCAAGTAAGCATGCCTAAACTCACAAGCCGAAACTCAAAACATCAGTTTATCAACCCAACAAACGTGTTCTCATCCTTTTCTCTGACCCGGACAGTAACTACTCCTACCCTCCCTGCACGGTTGCGGACGAGGAGACCAAGACCGAGATGATCAGCCGGGAGCTGCAGATCTCCCAGAGAGAGAAGCAGGAGATTCTGGCCTTTGAGAGCCACCTGGCAGCAGCTTCCACCAAGCAGACCATCACAGAGAGCAACAGTCTGCTGCTGTGCCAGCTCACCAGTCTGGACCCACAGTAAGAGCCCTGCTGAACTACTTGCATCCTAGCCCCGGCACTCGTTCCTTTTGCGTCTGCATGCTAGGTATCTGGCTTGGTATTTCCTGAACAATCAGTCGGATTTCCCGGGAAAGTGTCTTCGATGTTGACTGGACTTGAAGTGGTGTTGTGACTTGCTGAACACGTATGTGTGTGTGTGTGTGTGTCCAGGGGCCCTCCTCGCAGACCTCCTCCCCAGGTCCAGGAACAGGTGAAGACCCTAAACCAGTCCCTGCGTCTGGGCCACCTGCTTTGTCGCAGCCGCAACCCCGACTTCCTGCTCAACATCATCCAGAGACAGGTTAGTGTGCGGTGGCACCCTCTCTCAGCACTGGCTCACCAAGTCTCCATCCCCCTGGGGTTGGCGTCTAACCGTTCCTCCCTGGTCCTCCTAGGCCTCGTCCCAGTCAATGCCTTGGCTGGCTGACCTGGTGCAGTCCAGTGAAGGGTCCTTGGATGTGCTGCCTGTGCAGTGCCTGTGTGAGTTCCTGCTCCACGATGCTGCGGACGACACCATGCCCATCGAAGACGAGGACGAGGCAGAGAGCAAAGAGCAGAGAGCCAAAAAGCGACAAGTATGAAGGGATATTGTTTCCCCAAGCCAGATCCGTTGCATATTTCGTGTTTTGTCTCGACAAGTCACCAATGGCTGCGTCTGTCCCCTTGCCAGAGGCAGCAGAAACAGAGGCAGCTGCTTGGAAGGCTGCAGGACCTGCTGTTGGGTCCTAAAGCAGATGAGCAGACCACATGTGAGGTGCTGGACTACTTCCTGCGCAGGCTCAGCTCCTCTCAGGTGGCTTCAAGAGTGCTGGCCATGAAGGTATGCTGTCTCACAGTCCAGCGAACCCCACACACATACACTTACACGCCCGCGCAATGCCTATATGGTATGGGGAGCGGCTAACCGTCCGACGTCGCAGGGCCTGTCTCTGGTGCTGACGGAGGGCGGGCTGAAGGATGGAGAGGAGAGGGACCAGCCCATGGAGGAAGACTCGGCCGACGGCGAGCTGTTGCCAGGTTACCAGTGGCTGCTTCAAGACCTCCCCAAACTCCCGCTGTTTGACAGCGTGCGAGGCATGACGTCCACTGCCCTACAGCAGGTCTGTGTTCACTACAACAACTCTCAGTGGTGTATTGCCATGAGGCCAGATAATAAGCATAAGATTACCTTAGGTTATGGTTATATACAACATAAGGCAGATCACGTTTTCAGTCAACCAACCAGTTCTCATCACCCTAAACACTTATTGACTCTATTGTGTTTGATCTTCCCCAGGCCATACACATGGAGACAGACCCTCAGACCATCAGCGCCTACCTCATATACCTATCCCAGCATGCCCCGGTGGAGGAGCAGTCATCTCACAACGACCTGGCGCTGGTAACCCATGACTACGCATGTCCTCAGTCACACGTCCCCCTGTACTTGAGAATGCCTTTATTTAGCAGCCGCTTTTATCTAAAGCAACACATACAGGGGTGGATTTGAACCTGCCAACCTCTTAAAATGTGGTGAAACGTAGCGCTCGTGTCCCGCTCCTGGTGAGACGCTGACTGCTGTGTTGCTGTTGTTGTCGTCGTGTCTCAGGACATAGCGCGGCTGATCGTGGAGCGCTCCACCATCATGAACAGTCTGTTCTCCAAGCACTCCTACAGGCCAGAGTCCCACGCCGTGCTCTCCGCCCTCCTCACCATCTTCTCCACCTACATCCGGAGGATGAGGAAGACCAAGGAGGGGGAGGACCTCTACAGCTGGGTGAGTACCCGCGCCGGCGCGAGGCCCGCGTCGCTACGTTCGTCGTTCAAGTGCCGTGCGTAACGTGTGTCGGTGTTCCCGACTGCCTCAGTCCGAGTCGCAGGACCAGGTGTTTCTGCGCTGGACCACGGGGGAAACGGCCACCATGCACATCCTGGTGGTGCACGCCATGGTCATCTTGCTGACCTTGGGGCCGGCGAAAGGTACGGAGAGTCGGCATCCGAGTGGCACTCTCTCCATCGAGCTAGCGCCGCTACTACAAACATCTGCTGTCAAACTGTGGACGTCGTACTGGAAACGCGCGGTTCTATCGGACGCTGGGGGGCTCACGTGTGGTCTGTGCTTTTGTCCATGTTTTCAGGGGAGAACGAATTCTACAACCTGCTTGACATCTGGTTCCCTGACAAGAAGCCCCTCCCCACGGCCTTCCTGGTGGACACCTCCGAGGAGGCTCTCCTCCTGCCCGATTGGCTGAAGCTGCGGATGATCCGCTCGGAGGTCGCGCGATTGGTCGATGCAGGTGCGAGTCCCACGATCCCGGACGTTGCGGCGTCCGTAAAAAAAAAAAAGGGCCGGTGGGTGACGCGTGGCGATATGAAAAACACGCGCTTGTATGACTGGTCCTCGACCTGTGTGCGTTTCTGTAGCGTTGCAAGACCTGGAGCCCCAGCAGCTGCTGCTGTTCGTCCAGTCGTTCGGCATCCCAGTGTCCAGCATGAGCAAGCTGCTGCAGTACCTGGACCAGGCCGTGTCCCATGACCCGCAGACCCTGGAGCAGAACATAATGGACAAGAGTGAGCCTCTGCTCTACGCTGCCTTCACGTCCCCTCTGCATGGCTACGTTCGGAGGGTGCGGGTGGCTAATAGCTCTGTGTGTCTCCCCGCAGCGTACATGGCCCAGCTGGTTGAGGTGCAGCGTGAAAGAGGTGCCACCGGGGGGCACACTTTCCACACACTGCTCAGCTCCTCCATTCCCGCTCGGAGAGGTTTGTTGGGCCACCCGAAGAACATCATAAACGGGGGGGGGGGGCAGGGGAGAACGAACAACGTTTTTAGTTGCCAGTTAACCAGTGATTGTGTTGTCCACCTCACAGACAGTGCGGAGGTGAGCCGGGCCAAGGTCACCGTGGAGACCCCTCATAGTTCTGTCAAGATGAGAGCAGCCAATCAGATGCCTGCAATTGGTCCGGACGATGACCTCACTGGCATGCTTGCTCAGGTAGGCGCATTTGTCTCAAGTTTCATGAAAACCGTTTTAAACCCTCCTGAAGAGACTCAATATGACCGTTACAGAGACTAGGATTCTCTCTCGTAAACTTTGATAAAAAGCTAATATAAAGATCAAAGCATTTATTTAGTTTTTTTCACCGCATTGACCTTGTAAAGCCCACTGTAATTGATCCTGTCTGCTAACAGAACTGTGTGGTAGGGTAGTGTGGTCTGCAGACCTTCCGTGGAAACTCATCTGTTTCCCCCCTCTCCGCAGATGTTCCCCCTGAAGGTGGACCCCCGCTGGCCCGGCCCGCCGCCTCGCCAGCTCTCCCTGGCGCTGCAGCAGGCCCTGGCACAGGAGCTGATGCGCGCCAGGCAGGGGCAGCCACAGCCGGGCGGTGTGGCTGTCCGTCTCCTGCAGGCTCTCGCTACCCTGCTCAGCTCTGCCCACGCTGGGCCCCTGGTCTTGGCCATGCACCGCAGCCACACCCTCTCCTGCCCGCTGCTGCGCCAGCTTCACCTCTACCAGGTCGGTGCAACCTGGCAGTGCCGGCTTCTACTAGATCTGTCCGGCGACCACCAACTTCAAATACTGATTGGTCGATTCTAGCTTTTTTGGACTTGTTTTTCATTCTCATTGTCTCTCTCTCTCTTTCTCTCTCCTTGTGATCTTTTCCCTCCCCCCCAGCGGCTGGTCACCCAGGACGTGACCTTCTCCTCGCTCTTCTTCAAGGCCATCATCGAGATGCTGACCTGGCTGGAGAACCCATCTGTGGAGGCGGGGCCAATGCAGACCCTGGTCAAGTCCTTCGCTGGACAGTTCTCTCACAAACATCGGCTCAGCGATGGTGGGCACCTCTCGACTCAGTCAGACATCCGGCTACTACCGCTGTCGCTATGGCGTTTTTCCAAATCGCGATAACCGAGTGTCTCTGCTCTGCAGTTCGCACAGGTTTCCTGCACCTGGACAAGGACCTGGCCTACAGACGGGACTCTGAGGTGGCAGTCAGAGCCATCATCGCCTCCCTGAGGGCAGGGGAGAGGTGTAACGCAGAGCCTGAACTCATAGGCAAAGGTAGAGTCAGTGGGTGTTAGGCTATGTGTTATTTGAAAATGTCTGTTCGGTTTGGAAATGAAACCATCACGGCTCTGTGGAAATATGTTATCGCCTTTTTGTTGCCGTGTTGAAAGGCACGGCCGGGTGTTTCGCAATAGCCCCAGACCTGTTTTTAGGACCCCATGTCTGTTTTCTTCTTTTTTCTTCCTTTTGTTTATCTTTGAAGAACGTTCCTTCCTTTAAACTCAACCCAACCATCTCTAGAGTGAGGTCTGGCCATTCTGAGCTTGTTTACGTCCAATGTTCTCAAGTTCCCATCAAGCACGATGAAAGATGTCGTAACAGTCATCTGGTTGTGGCAAAGCTTGTGACTTAGGTTACACAAAAAATGTGATAATGGTAGTCTGTATTTTTGGTGTGTGGGTTTGGCTTTCCTTGGTCCCATGAATCTTTATTTTTCCATTTAAATCACAAGATTTTTCCTTCACCCATCGCACGCCGTCCTTGGTGTTCGTTTTGGAACTGCCAAATATTCCACCGTGTTCCCCGAAATAGCCCCACTACCCCCTCTCGTGATCACTGAGACATGCCGTTTGTTCTGCCAGTCTTACAGGGGCTGCTGGAGGTGAAGTCTCTGTACTTGGAGGAGCTGTTGTCCCTGTTAATGACCGTCGGAACACAAACGGGAACAGCGGGCCCTGTTACCATGGTGATATCTCTGCTCCTCCAGGGGAGCGAGGAGCAGGCCGTGAAAATGGAGGCGGATTCTAGAATGTGAGCAAAGCGCCTCTACGCTCCCCTGGAGACATAGAACTGACATAGATCTGAACATAGACCTGTGATGCACATCAAATTACCTTCTGTTTGTGTAACCTTTTTTTCTAGTATGGATTTTGTCCGTATGGTTCTTTTGAAATGGAGTTTCTCTCTAGAGAATCCTGTAGACACCAGTCATGTGTTTAATGCTGTGTATCTCTTCCTCAGCCGCTCAGAGACAAAGACAGGGTCTTGCTCGGGTCTGCTGGTTGATTGGCTGGAACACCTTGACCCAGAGGTGACCTCAGTGTGTCCAGACCTCCAGCAGAAGCTACTCTTTGCCCTCAACAAGGTAAAGCTCAGCTGTCATTGTTTGCCGCTTGCTTCCTCTGTCGTAACGCTAACCTAATAAGTGTGGCGTTATCATATAACTCCTTTCTTTAAAATTGAGTTGGTCCGGCTCACCGTGCCCCTCTGGGGTGTTCTCTTGCAGGCGAGAGGGACCCCCTCCTACAGGCCTTACCTCCTGGCCCTGCTGACCCACCAGTCCAATTGGACCACTCTCCACCAGTGCATTAGCGCTCTCCTCGGCAAGCCCAAAGACCAGAGGTGGGACATGCAGCTCGCCCCACCGCTCTCTAAGGAAACGTGTTATAGCACAGGGGTGGACTGAATAGCGTTCTAGATGTTTCTAATAGCCCGATGCGTTGTTCTGCCTCAGACTTGACCCCTCCTCAGCCCTGGACTTCCTGTGGGCCTGCAGCCACATTCCTCGTATCTGGCAGGGCCGCGACCAGAAGACTCCCCAGGTATGGCAGGTCGACCACACGGCTCCTCCTGGCCTCAAGTCCCATTTAAACTAACGTAGTATAGTTTATATTTACATTTAGTCATTTAGCAGACGCTCTTATCCAGAGCGACTTACAGTAAGGGACATTCCCCCCGAGGCAAGTAGGGTGAAATGCCTTGCCCAAGGACACAACGTCATTCGGCACGGCCAGGAATCGAACCGGCAACCTTCTGATTAATAGCCCGATTCCCTAACCGCTCAGCCATCTGCTATTAATAGTAAGGAAACCCCATTGCTTCCCCCCAAACTTCCCCCTTTCCCGACACCCCTCCTCCCCCCACCATGCCTGACTGACGGCTGTCCCCGTTCCTCCCCTCGCAGAAGCGGACGGAGAAGTTTGTCCTGCGTCTGAGCCCCGAGGATCTCATCAGCCTGGTGGACCTGATCCTGTCTGAGTCAGAGCTGGACAGCCGTGACTCGCCCCAGGGCCACGGTGCGCTGGACCAGGCTTCCTGCTCCCTCATCCAGGCCCGCCTGCCCCTGCTGCACTCCTGCTGCCAGGACCTGGAGGACGTCAAGAAGGTCTCCCAGTACCTCATCAACTGCTCCAAAAAATGGGGAGACGGGTAAGGAGCAGAGGGGCTGCTCAGAGAACGAGGCTGCTGCTGTTTTGTCCGTTACTACTTCACCCCCTCTTCTTTTCTGTCTGTGTATCTGTCCCCCTCTCTTCTGGATCCCATCACTTCCTAAACCAACGGAGGAAAAATATGTATATTTTTGTCCCATGAAATTCCCCCAAGTGCCCACAGGTCATGGAGTTAAACATAGTTTTTTTCTTCTTCTCTCTTTCCAATTAGCCCACGTATTGAACTTGGTCTTTGGCCTCTAAAAGGAATGTACTGATAAACTCGGGGCATATCACACTAGATTCTCCCACATGGAGCAGATGATTTTTTCAGACTGAACGGTCTCTGTCAAGCACAATGCCGTGGACCGGGGAAAACTCGATAATTAGGTCTATTGGTGTGAAATTAAAACCAGCAGAAGTCGTCTGTGCTGTGATCTCTTTAAAAGCTCAATGTATTATAATGAAGCCAAGAGGATTAAGGCTGAAGCTCTAAACTTGCCTGTGTTGTGAATTCCTGCTTCGACTTAGCTGTCAGAGATCGGGGTGCAACTCTTTGTGGAGGCAAAACCTTCTTTCATGAATATGTCTCTGGTTATTAAACTACTTTAATGAGGAAACTTTGGCCAAGGTCAAGTAAAATTAGCTTCCGAATTACAATATTTTAAGTACAGCTAAGCTGTCTGGTAAAATTGTTGGTAGTAAAAACATTGTTTGCTAAAACCGTCCTACAAAGTGGACGGATTGGCCTTGTGTAGGATAAACATGTACTTGTTGTGTGCATGGGATTCTCGTTACAGCAACCTCTTTTAGGCTCATAGGCAGATAAGCTGGTGTTTACGCCGCGATTACATATCCACTGTTGAAAAGGCAGTGTTGAGTCTTGACTCTCTTGGTCAAGGTCATTCTTCTCTACCGAATACCCTCCAGCCAATACTGGTCAAGTTAAACCTTTTAAATCGGTAGATGGCGCACCATCTAGTACTCCCTCATCCACCGTATAGTGTGCCCCTTCTCCTCCACTGTGACTGAAACGGATAGAGACGAGACTGTGTGTTTCCCCCCCCCCACATCTCCTGTTAAACCTCTTGTGTTGGCAGTGTGATGAGTAAGCGCTGTCAGAACCTCCTGCTCCAGATCTACCTGCACTTCCCTGAGGTCATCCAGCACGTCACCCTGCCCGAAGCCACCCTGAGCAGCGAGGGGGCCGCGGACGGGAGCACCTGCCAGGTACAGCTCCGGTTGGCGCCACGCTCCCCCGGGGGGCGGGGGGGGGGCCCGTTTCATCTTCCAGCCATGCAGTGTTAATGTAGAGAAGGTGATAGACATCCTTACGATGACTGCCTGTTCATTGGCTGCTTTTCAGATGGACATCCTGGTCCATCGCCTGGTCACGCTACTGTCCGATACGGGAGACTCCAAGTCGGCCGAGAACAGCATGTCGGATGCTAACCTATCCTGTAGGAAGCTGGCTGTGTCCCACCCAGTCCTGCTTCTCAGGTGAGGATCGTTCAGGAAACCGGTTCATGTAATCATGAATGTTTGATTGCAATTGGGCGATTGGATTTTGTTTTTCTGTGTGTGACCTTGATGTAACAGAGGTTTAGAGGTCAGCTTGTGTCTCGGTGCAAACTCTTTGTGTGTGCGTGTTTCCAGACACCTGCCCATGGTCGCAGGACTGTTACATGGACGCATCCACCTCAACTTCCAGGAGTTTCGGCAGCAGAACCACCTGGCGTTCTTCCTCAACGTGCTGGCCATCCTCGAGCTGCTGCAGCCGCTGGTGTTCCACAGCGACCACCAGAGGGCGCTGCAGGACTGTCTGCTCTCCTTCATGAAGGTTCTTCAGGTGAGGCACAGCCTGTAAGCTCCATGGTGACGACAAATACACCGAGCTGCCTTCATGGTTTAGGACGGTGTTTATCCGATATTTGGCCAGGCTGTTCAGCTTTTCGGTATGTTTTGCATTGCAGTAGAGGATGCTTACCCGTTATTTGGTTTTCACAAACCAAATAAGAGGCCCAATGTCTTTTGTATTGTTTCATCGACACCATCCATCTTTTTGTTCTGAAATCACAAATTGTATCCTATGTCTCCTTTACAGAATTTCTTGCGAACTCGCTCACCACTGGTCTTCCTCAATAAGTTTGTGCAATTCATCCAGAAGTACATCATCCATAACGGGGCTGCAGCTATCCCCTACCTACAGAAGCACTCTGATATTCTGCAGTAAGTCAAATAGCTAAGAGTAAAAATACATAAATACAAGTTTCTATATAGACATACAAGTAGCAGCATCATTAACAAAGTATTTTTGTGCCCAGCTGAAGTGTGCTAAGTTTTGTGGTTTGTTCCTGTGTGTCCCACCAGGGCTCTCTCCTCAGAGAACCCAGAGCTGGGTCAGCTTAAGTCCCTGCTGGCCGGGCTCACTCTGCCTGTGAAGGCAGGCTCTTCTGAGGTCTCTGAGGAGGACAAAGAGGGTAAGACTAAGCCCCCGAACCAAACCCACAACCTTCCAGTCTCGACGACAACACCTACTCCGTGGTGTTCTTGAAAGATACGATCCTTACACGAAATCATCGATCCTTGACTAGAAATAGACATGTGGACATTTTCACCATTAGCCATGTGAATGGAAATAGGTCATTGGGTAGGTATATTAGTGGTTTGTGACTTATCGCCGATTTATTTTTCTTCTTTAGATGATTCCTCAGCGGGGTCGCTGCCCATGGTCAGTATATCTGCCTCGTCTCCTGTGACTGCCGCTGACATGACCATGTGTCTGAAGAAGATGTCCAGAGGAGAAGCAGTGGAAGGTAGGTAACCTACGGTCACAACAGACGCTTCAACCAATTAAAAAACACGGTTTTGATCACCGTTCCATCACTCGTCTCCTCCTACTTCGCGTTGCAGACATGCTGGAAGTGCTGGCGGAGGTGGACGAGAAGTCCAAGCGGAGCCCTGAGATCATCCAGTACTTTGCTGTAAGTCGCGTGGACACATTTGTATAAAAAAAGACCAAAAAAAAACAGGTTCGTCGTAAGCACAGGCAACGGAACTGTGTGTGTTTAAAATGTCCCGCGTCGTCTCGTCCTCAGAACGACCTCCAGAGACTGATGAGCTCCTCTGAGGAGCTGTGTCGTAACATGGCCTTCAGCCTGGCCCTGCGCTGCATCCAGAACAACCCCCGGTAAGAGCGCCTCAACCCCAGACCGAGCACCTCGCCCTTCACCGTGGTGTTGAGCCCAACAGTGAACTGCATATGTCTTGTCAAGTCTGTTAAGATAGAGGCCACAAAATGTATGTTGTCCTCGAGTAACGTTTGTCTGTTTCGTTGGAATAGCATGGCAGCAGACTTCCTTCCTACCTTCATGTACTGTATGGGCAGCGGGAACTTTGATGTGGTACAGACAGCCTTGAGGAACCTTCCAGAATATGTGCTGCTCTGTCAAGGTGAGCGTTTCTCTCGGACTGCTCGTTCTTTCGACAGTGCTTCTTTACGTGCTCTGGGCTCCTGTCTGTGTGTGTGAACAGATAAAAGACGGAAGTGATCATGGCAGAGTCACATGTTTTTGTGTTTGACGTTGGGTTTTTTTCTCCAGAGCATGCAGACATATTGCTTCACAAGGCTTTCCTGGTGGGGGTCTATGGACAGATTGATACCAGTTCTATGATCTCTGAGTCCATGAAGGTCCTACACATGGATGCAACAACCTAACAACACGGAGACAAATACATTACAAAATACCAAGACTGGAGCTGTTACTGCTACTGCAGTGTAACAACATGTATGCTTTGTCGTATGACTCGTGTTTTACTGCTTGGTACACCATCCCATGCTCTTTTCTTTTAATCAACATTGTAGATGCAAGATATGTGTTGAATTCAGATTGGCCTCGTATGCTTTCATGTGATTAAAAATCTTCAGGTTCTGCTTTCTACTTGTTTCGAAGTTCGGCTAGTAATCACTGTAGTGTATTTTGAATTTAAAAAAAAAATGTCAAAGTGAATTTAGGAAGTGCAAGGCATCCCTAGGAGTTCACACTCTTGCCAATTATCTACACAGAACATGGTGAACCAATTTTGTATGTCAGTAAATTGTATCGAATAAGCTTTCAGAATCCGGTAGACCTAATTATTGTTTTTCATATCAATATTTCACCACATTTTAACAAGAGAAACCGAGAACCTGTTAATAGAACAAGGCTTGTTGCCCTTTCATTTCATTCCAGTCGTTCCTGAGTCCTGATAAAGCTGGGAACAGCTGTCATACGTGTTCTCTCTTTTCACTGAGCTGTAGCAGACAAATTAAAGGCATTCTGCAAATGCTGTGATGGAAACCAATTTGCCATGAAAGTGTGAGTTATTTTGCCCAGTGCCAGTGACTTCATCGGAAAACCTCTTGATGGAGTCAGAGGGGTAGGGGTAATGACATGCAGGCATGCAGGTAACCCAGGGAAGTGTCCTGTCCTATTTATGGGAAATTAACCGAGGCCGTAATTGTTCAATCACTAGACCAAAGGGCCCTTTGAAGGCTGTATGCGGGCAGGCAGTTTGGCCCAGTACTGGAACTGACTTTACTGGTGTTGCATTACATGTGGGGACATGGAGAGGAAGCTCTTGTATTTTGAGAGGAGGGTCCTGTGTCAGGGTGAGGCATGCCCGCACCAGTGGGTCAGGCAAAATGGCTCCATCAGGACTGTCAGGTACTCACCGCGCTGCTCACTCAGGGCTGATGAAAGCGGCCTCCCTCAGTGAGGTCCATGCATCTCCAGTGATCTGCGTCCCACTCTCCTTTTAAGATGTCATAATTGATTTGAAGCTAGGGGAAGAAATTCCTCAAGCGATTTTTTTTTTGCCCACATTGCACACATAGAAATAGATTCCATTCACTGTTCTAGACCTACCTGTCCACGCTGTCCTCCCACTGCTTTTTGGGACGGATGTGTTCATCGCACCTGTAAGGTGTTTTTTAACTCACTGCATCAAGAGTTCAATGTTCTGTTTGTGGTTGTCCGTCAGCCTGCAACAGATGCTTCTAATAGCTGCCTGGGCTCTTGGTGAGGCGCCAGCATGCCATTGGCTGGTGGGCAGTGAGGTGGAACAGAGATGAGTGACAGGGAGCGAAGATGAGCAGGGAGAAGGCGGGGCTGTCATTGAGTTGCCTGATGAGCCACTGACATACTAACAACCTCTGTGGTTATTCATCACGCTAGCCTTACACCCTAATGCAGGTGCCTGTCTCTCAGTGCATTTGAGCTTGATGAGATGTCTCGTGTCGTTTGTCCTCACAGCACGATTGTAGTTTTCTCGTAATCAGTATGCGTGTTGATGAGAATCGGAAAACATTTATCCTGTAGCCGAGATATGTGCTAGTGCATGAAGCGGAGGGTGGGGGTGTCTCACTCAACTCTGGGAGGGGCCCTGATGTGCTGCTACCTGCCCAGGCACACCTGTCTGCTGGGCGTCTTCCTCTCAGTGGCAGCTTCCCCTCAGATCATCTCCCCTTCCTCCACGCATGAGTTGCACTTGGCCGGCGTGGAAAAAAAATGTGGACTGGATCTCGCCTCTCTTTTCCCCGACACTTTGAAGTCTGAAGTGTGATTGCTCTTGGATTGTGGCTGCTTTCCCTTGAAGGTTTTGACATGAAAAGCAGGCTCTGCTCTCAGGTTTATCCTCTGGCCAGTGATCCAGGACTAAACCAATCAGCCTCCTCACTGTGGGATCCTGTTACCAGAGAGAGTGATTCTCCAAGCATAGGGGCTTCCTCAGCTAGGAAACAAACAGCCCTTTGTCTTCTCTATGTCACGAACACATTAAACCCAAGGTGATTCAATTGTGTCAATTGGTACTATGGGATTCAAAGTTGGTGTTGGTTCATGTAAGAAAATACCCCCTGGAAGCAACTAGTGATCAGACGTTCTTCATCTAATTGTTCAGATGTGAAGTGAGATTGTTGACTTTTGTGATTTTGTGAAATTATGAAGAAAAATGAACTCAGTAATTTCAGCTCAGATTAACCCTATCTGATGAGCGTGATGCTATGACATGTCATTAATCGCAGAAGCACAAGTGACAACCCTTAAGCTTTACGTCTATCTCATTAAATATTGATCTTATCAGTGTTCATTTTTATTCCAGACCGCAAATTATACTAGACAGATTTACTTTCCCATGACACTGTAACTAACGATAATCATCCATCTTCACATGACATGTGGCGGAACCTCTGTTTTATGAGCTTAAGTGCCATTCTAATGGATGATTATTAATTATATTGTGCATTGTTCAACCGTCTATGTCATCTAAGGTCCTGTTCGAACACATTCACTCTTTCATGTGATAGACGAAACTGTTTCAAAAGTCCTTCAAGAAAAAATACAACAATTTGACACATGCAAAGTATACCTTTTATACGGTTGTCTATGACCTATACAAGTCATTGCCAATCAAACTGTCTCAAAGGAAGCTCAATCTGAAAAGGCAGTCCACAATGTTTCTTGTCCACTCACTTAAGATTTTTTGTTCTCTTTTTACTTCTTAATCAGATGGATACACGCTTAGACAAGTCCTTTTCAAACTAAAACCACTAATGGAAAATGGGCACATCGTAGGTGGGTTTTCTAAACCCATGGAGTTTCGACCCTTCTGTTAAAGGCTGGCTAATGACACTATGATTGTGGTTTAAGCCTGTTGTGGATTTCAGATTCTGTCATGTGATCCAGGGAACTAGGAATACCTGAGAGGCTCATCTAGGCGGGTGTTAACCACTGCTATTGTTGTCCTAATGCCCCCTTCAATTACCCACAAGCAGCTCATTTGTTCACAAGTCCCTAACCGATGGCTGACACCCCCCCACTGGTTTTTCACCAATTTCTTCCATGATTATCTGGATCAATGGGCATTAGCAGCATCAGGGACAAACCAAACACAGCAGGAGGAGGATCTACTTTTAGACGTGCCAGAAATCCCTCTGTTTACCTGTGTGCCAGGGACCAGAGGAGATGGCTATTCAGTCAGCTACCCTACCACACACAGTGTTTGTTTAGCCACCACTCAAACTAGACACTTTTAATCTATTATGCCTTTTTGTTGGGATTAGCGAAGCCAAGAAATGACAGGGACTGCCAGAAAATAGATGCCCCCTTGTTATACACACACACACACACATGCATAGATACTGCACAGATACTTTCAATGTTTGCATATTGACCTCTTCATTATCTGTGCACAGGCTTATCTTTTGTGTTTGGACAGGTGCAGATGAAAACGCTACAGGTGAGACAGGTTCTTTCTTCATTGGTTTTGTGTGGAACGACTAACCAGTGATTCATTCCGGCCTGGTGTTTGAGCTTGGCTGAAACCAGCTGTCTCAAGCTAAGGTTTTGGTCTGATCAAAGCCGGTTTGACTCACCAGTTAGCAGTGACAATGATGACAGTGCTGTACTTTTGCCGCCGTCTGATCCGAAAAGCAGCTAGACAGATGTGTTGTCAAGCAATATGTATTTCCGTATTAATTGACACACCTGTGTTACAGTCACATAGAGGGTGCTCATGATGAACCATCAGAGATCCTTCAACACTCAACCACAGCTGGGTCCCTTGAGAAAGGTGTGGATTACGTTTCTTATGAATTTTCACAAGTATTGTCTATGTGTGTCTAGAAGTAAAGACTCTGTTAATCACATTTGTACATCAAAAACGATGTATGAGGTTTTCACTGTATATGTGTTACTATAACAGAGTGTGATCTCCACAGATTGTTGAAATACAGGTATATATGACCATTATGGGTGTAAACATTTATTAGGAACTTTTCTATGATTGGCCCAGTGTCTACTGGCATGATCACAAATAATCAAATGACACTTCAGAACTAGATTAATGATTTTCTTGTGGCTGCAATAAAGTATCATCTTTCTAAGGTTATCGGAAACAAACAACAGCAGTTATTTATCCAAGTGATATTGAATACACCCCAAATTCCAGTAGAGGCTTATCTGTGAAAGTTAACTCTTTTCAAAGCCCAGACGTTTCCTGACCCACAACCATTGTCAGTGAACTCTGTTCCCAGTTGAGCTCTAAGAAGCAATCTATTTGTACAGGTGATCTCATCTCAGATTGGAGACAATCAGGCAAATTCTCAGTAATCATGTTGTCTTAATTTGGGCACAAACAGTCTTTAATCTAGAAAGAAGAAACATGAATACCAACTACTTTCTTTGAAATATTTGTGTTTGCATATTTGTTCTATATGTGGACCATGGCTTCATTACCAGCACTTGCAACAAGATGGGTACAATAAGAGAAAAAAAGTCTGAAACTAATTTATGTTCAGTAAATGAGCTTGCGAATTTATGTCAATTTGGCAGTATAATTTGCATGAACGTGTTTACTATGCAGATGAAGGGTTTGCCGTTGTGTGCCTGATCTACAACTATCCATTTTCATTGATTCATGTCCATTTTAAAAGTAATTAGTTCATATCATACTTGACAAGTACTTAAGACAGTAAGACAGGCAAACATATGTAACATTTGTATCTCTACGTGATTTACTGAATGTTCTAGGTGTCTGTGTGAACAGTTTTTATCTTTTATTTTTTCCACACCTCGATGTCTAATCCATCACACTGATTGCAATTTCAGAAGCTAAAAGGTGTCTTAACTTGTCCTAGGTAAACATTAGGCACACAACATGTCCAAGATAAGCAGAGCACATTAAGAGGGGAGGGGTATAGTATAAGTAGTTGGCAGAACATTCTTGGGAGTTGGGATTAAGTGTGATTGAGGACATTGTGGATAGTGGTTTAATGAATGTTAGTTTGTTTCTAAAATAGCAATCAACCACAAGATTAATTTCCATTCAACTTTTTTTATATTGTGAGTCAAACTAAAATGCGGCTCTAAATGACCTGTGTACCAATCACAATCCAGAAAATGATGATAAAAAATATAGAACAAGCTATACAAAACGTTTACATTCCTCATCAACATCATGTGCCATCAATCAACGTTGTGAAACGGTCTAGGCCGGATTCCTGAGACTCAGTGTGTTTCTGAAGCCCTGCCCTGTCTCTTCAACATTGAGTCATGTGACAGAGGAAGGAGGGGAAAGGTAGCAGAGATCCACTCTAGGCTAAGGTGAGACTCAGCCACTACTGAGTCCAGTCCTCACTTACCTCTTCGCACACCCCCTGCATCTCATCTGAGCTGCTGGTTATTCAACTCCAGAGTCTCACACAACCTGGATTAGCTGTCATTTTAAAGCTTAACTAGAGCATCTCGGCTCCTTTTTGTCTTTGACTCCGAACCTTCTGAGGTGTTTCACCATTCCATCAGCATCATCACTATGATGCAACTTCATCACTTGACTTTATTTTGAGGCAGAATCACCTCCAGAGGGGTTCGTTCAGGAGTTGTGTGAAGAGCTCCTGAGATCTTCATAGTTTCGGAGCCCAGTTGTAGAATTCACTTTTGATTTGACCGGATTGAATTGTGTGGACTCCTCAAAGAGCTGGGATATGTTTGGCCCTGGACAATTGGTGTCAACTCTCCTACCTGCAGTTTTTCACTCCTCTGCAGCTCAATTCTTCCCTGCCTTCCCCACTAGATTGGGCTCCCCTCCTCAGATCCTGTTCCCAGGGCCCCTGATTAGCTACGAGTCCCTGAGGAGTTACCTACAGCCGGAGCCATGCAAGGAGGCTCTGCTTCTGGCTACACAAGCAGCAAGGATGTGCCACCTTACAGAGACCATGGGTAAGCTCTACCTCTAAGAATGTTGGTTACTGCAAGGCTGAGTGTATGGGAACCAACGTCATTACATTTTGTGGATGTAATTTTTGTCACAATGTGCTTTGAATTTGAAAAATGTAATTGTTTTTAGTGAACTCCATTCTGCAAGACATTCGTTGAGCACCATCTGATGGCCATGCAAATATTTAGATTGGCTAACAGCTTGCAACTAACAATCAATTATCAAGCAAGCACAGTTAAAATGGAACTAATGAACGCTGCGCTAATTATCCAATCTAGAGCCATTAGTTCCTTGTCACCCGTTGGCAATTGTGTAATTGTTGGTTGTGCTATGCTTTCCAGATGAACAGAGGCCAGTGAAGCAGCGTCGTGCTCGAGCCAACTACAGCAGCTGGCAGCTGGAGGAGCTGGAGAAGGCCTTTGAGACCACCCACTACCCTGATGTGTTCATGAGGGAAGCCCTGGCCCTGAGACTGGACCTCATAGAGGCCAGAGTACAGGTGAAATCCTCCTGACACACTCCATCCATTTAGGAACGCAGATGGAACATCATAAAGAATGTGGACTCGCATTCAGCACTAGGAACACACTGTACACACTGCTTGATTTCATCTCTCTTGCACTAAAACTGCATTTATTTAATTTGTCCACAGGTGTGGTTTCAAAACCGCCGAGCTAAGATGCGGAGGCAGCTAAAACTGCAATGTCAGCTGGGAGAGCCGTTTTCTAAGAAGGACAATGAAGAGGTAGAAGACAAGTCCAACCAGATCTCCCAGGAGCCAGAGAGCTCTGACAGCGAGCCCAGAAGGAAGGAGAAAGGCAGCTACCCCTGGACTGAAGTCCCCAGTGCTGTGGTGATCCTGCCTGCCCACAGACTTGCCCAGGAATGGGAGGGCATGGAGGGGCCCAGTCCGGAAGTGTTCCGCTCCTGCAGCATTGCTAAGCTGCGGGCAAAGGCCAGAGAGCATGAGGCTGAGATCCACAGCACTGTGGCCAAGTCAGGCGGGGAGAGACAAACACATACACGGGACACTGATGACAGAGAGAGTGACTGATCTGCATGACCCCAAACACGATTCTAATTATGAGCCACTGTCTGGGTGTCAGAATGTAAGTTAATCACATTTTTAGCCTGTGTATAAGGTGATTTAGAATGCGCAGCTGGTGCTGAAACCACAAAAGTGCCTTTATCACAGCAAATTTCAAAGTGTAAATCTAATCCCAGGAGTGTTTATGTTACTCGCTGTATGTTTTTCTAGGTCCACTCTCACGAGATGGACCCATGAGCGCTGGTGTTAAATGAACACCAGCGCGAGTGAGTTTCCTGTACAGACATTAATTCCTGATTACACTTTCATAGGCATTTGTTTTTCATGTGGCCATCTCTTTACCTGGTGTCTAAAAGCTCTTGTGATAGCCAAAGGATCAAGGTAAAACTGAAAGAGGAAACGCTCTGATGAATTCTCAATGATCTCACCGATGACAAGGCCATCTGTGAGCTATCCTGTTACGGTTGCTATGGACGGAGGAGCAGGATGTCTGCATGCCGCCACAAGCCCTCAAAGGAAACAATGGAAATGGACTGAGAAATGGCTGCACTCTGTGACAAGGACACTCTATAGACAACACAGCAGACACATGCTGTTGTTGTTTTCCTGTAAGAGATGAACTCCTAAACAAACTGAAATGTACTACTGTTTTTTTGGGCGATTAACATTGTTGGGATTTACATCATGTCTATGCAATCTTTAGTTAGACAGCGAAACGGTTTAACAGAGTCCGCATGTTGGGATTATCTCTCACATTATTTGGGGAAATTAAAAGAGTAGCTTTCCAGAGACAGCACATCCTTGTAAATCTGTTTTTTTTACGGCCAAGCTCATGTCCAACAGCCAGGTCGAGTGGAGTGGAGAATGTGATATAACCCACATGTCAGGGTCATTTGAAAATCAGTCAGCAAGTACATATGCACAAAAACAGCAGCTTGCTTCGTACTATAATGGAATAGAGTATTAGTAGTTGGAGAGGTCAAAACCAATCCAGACAAATACATTTCCATAGCCTTACTGTGCACCCCTTTGACAATGAGAATGCCTTTTTCCCTAACTGTATCATAACAATCTTCAGACCACAGAATTGTTTGTGCTTCCCAGTATTACTTTATACTCAACAGCTATACTGTAGCTTCCACTTTAATATTGATTAGATGAAAATGTATTGTATTGCTAAACAAATGTTTTGTTTGTAGAGTTATGCATTTGGGGATAATGGGATGATTACATAATTCTGCACCAAATAAATGTTTTATGTTTCCTTGTGCCATCTCTTCAGTTGATGGTCAGCTTCTCTCTGGTCCCAATCAAATTTCAGACGCTTAAGTTTTTCTCCAGTACAGCACTAATTAGAGACTGCCTCAAGTCACAGACTGTTTGATAAGATAGTTGGCTTTGGGTCAAATTTTAAACCACCTTTTAAAATGGGTCAGTCTATCTAGAACATACCCAAAGTAGGTTAGTGGTAACAGTGTCTTCAACCATTGTACAACCTTCAGTAGATCCTATTCATAAATTACCATTATTTAAATTGATTTACACACACACTAATGCATGTTACAAAACAACATCCAAGCTTTGTGCTTTGTTTGCATAGTAGTGTTGCCTGTCACTGTTTCACTTTGGCCATTAAACTTTGCTGTCATGACAAAATCTTTATCCCACACATATTACCTAGCATTGTCTGATCTTTGCTCATATTTCTAAAATATTTGAGTGCAATCACAGCACATTTATACCATTAAAAAAAAATCCTATATCACTGGTGGAGTAAAATAATGGGCGTTCAAGTTCGTGAACTCCAAACCCCACCCCCTCGCGTGAGGATATAAGACCTTTTCAGGTGCCACATTAGTATCTGACTGCTGTAGTTGACAGATGGACGAACAACTTTAAGTGGTCTGTTTTTAAACAATATCGTCAAGGCTAAGAGAAACACCAACTTAATTATCCTCCTCGTGATTCAAACTAGAATATAGTACCTCAAAGCGGGCTTCGCAGTTCAGGGTTCTAACTTTGCTACTGTCCTCGTGTTACTTCACTGACCAAACAAAACACGTTCGGAAGGATGGCCGCTATCAAAGCACTCGAACAGTGGTGCAAAATCCAATGTGAGGGGTACCGAGATGTTGCTATAACCAACATGACAACTTCATTCAAAAATGGAATGGCGTTCTGTGCACTTTTACACAAATTCCGACCGGATCTCATGTAAGAATGGTGTTGACAATTATATTTTTTACAAAAATACTGTTTGGCTTAGATATTCAACCTCCTTAATAGAAACGATAGAGCAATTTTGCACAGTAATTTGTTTGCTGAAATTGAAAGTGCACCTGAAATCAATTTATTTCTTAGCCTGTAGTATGCAATGGACAGTATCACGAGTATATTCGAGTATACATTTATAAATGTGTTTTTCATTTCATGAGTTGGCAATTTACATGCTGAATATATTATCAAATAGTATGGCTAATATTCCACGTTGAACAATGGTGGCGGGAATCCCCCACTCAGCATCCTTTATGGTGATGATGTCATGGCCACACAGTCTATGTATAAATATAATAAGCAGAGTTAAATATCAAATAGGGAGTCAAATAACATAATACTGAAGCAGTATTGTTATTTAATTAACCAGCTTTTAGTAATATTTTTTTAAACATAATTATGAATGTTGCCTTTATTTCTCAAAAACCCATAAATATGCATTTGTAGTCATGAGAACCTGTTTTCCTAATTCCAGAGACTTTGATTCCCTCAGTAAGGATGATGTTTTCGAGAACAACAACTTGGTAAGTTGATGAGGCAGCATTTATTTTACCAACCACGGAGAAGAACATTGTATTTGAGCAGGAAGTTAGATGCCAAACTATTTAACAGGATCTTGTTGAACTAGATGGCCACATTACCAGGAAGCTAGTTGGTTTATGTCTAAACTGATTACATTGTTTATATGCCCACAGCCCTCTGCAGCTGTAAGTATTCTATTCGTTGGTGACTTGGCCAATATGATGAACTGAAAATAGCTGTAGGGAGTTGGTTATTCTGGTGCTTAGAACACATCTTGAGGGATCCTGCGTGTATGACTGCAAACTGTCGCTGTATTATATACATTAGCCACTGTACTTTATAGCCATTTTTACATATACAGCAATTGACCAACATGGTGATGAAGGCTTTGGTTTCTGTTTTATGTTAACAATGCTGTGGCGGTGTTTGTACCAGAGCCATTTTTGAATGCATTAAAACTCACAAGGCAGAACAGAATGTGGTCTAAATTCAGATGACACAAAGGTAACACTTGCTGTTTCCTGACAAAAACATGACAACCAACAGTTGCATGTCACATAAGAGTTGCCTTGGTTAATGTTTAACATCTCTTTAACTCTTCTATAATTGAAATATTCATGAGGAGCATGTTTACTAGACCGGCACAGTTGACCCTATTTTTACAGTTACCCCCTCCATTTCCTTTAAGCAAGGATGCGTGCAATGAATGACAGAACCAGAATGACTCACACAGAGCATCTGGTCCATTATTTTAGGGTAATTTTTTCCCCCAATTTCCACAGTTTGAGGATAAATCGACTCAGTGTGCTATAGATCTTCTTGATAGTTGTGCGTCTCCCCCTCAGTGTCCCCTAAGAACCTGAGCTCAGGAGAGGCTCTCCAGAGTATTTATTATGAATGAGGTGTACTATCATCCCAGGCTACTTGATCCCAACAATAAAGGTTCATTTACAAACATTGGATAGTAAAGTGACACTTCCAAGTACGATTGTGTCAGGTATTGTGTTGGTATTTTTAAGACAACAACTGGACCTTTGTTTAAAGTACATATTAGATTGGTTTCCCTCTTGAGCAATTGGATGATCACATGTTAATGGAGGAAGACATGGTTATGTACAGCTCCTGTTCTGCCTCTGAGGTAATCTCACACATGCACAACACCTCCTTTATATTTTATGAACTTGTGTTCCCCAGTCTGTCATGTGTCCTGTTTCTCAGAGACTTTTTATCATTAGAGAGCCTTGTGTTGCTTTTTTCTTCTCCTTTACATCGCTGGTCTCTTCCTTTTTTAGTTTAGACAGAGGAAGAACAGGCCTATCTCACCGATGCATATTTGGTTTGACCTCCTTTTCCTTTGCTGTGACATTGGTGGATTTGCCTTTTCTGCCAAGCTGTCCTGTAGATTTTAATGAGCACATCCAGGTTGATCCTAAACAATGCCCCGTTATCCTCCTGCCTCCGTCCTCTCTCCAGGCCCGAGTGTGCACAGGATGTGTGCTATTTATTATTCAGCCCCTGTTCAGACTTTCCCAGCATTGGGCCACAGTACGCTGCTTGCTGGACATTCTCTATTTATAGTAGCTACTTTTGTTCTAGCTTGTTCACTGTGAAATAGGGTAGCTGTTTTGCATATAAAAAAACCCAGATACATATTTGTATTCACAGCCATCAAGAAAAGTGATTAGCCAAATATCTTTCGTTCGAAAGTAAAGGCCTAGTCAGAAATATTGTTCTGTGTTACTCGCATTTCCCCCATCTTAATTATTGTTAGATCTATATGGGTTCAGAATCGCTCAAAATCGGTTCTGTTCAAATCTTTATTTCCTCACCAGGCCTTCCAGATTGCAGAAGATCAGTTGGGGATCCCTGCGCTGCTGGATGCAGAGGACATGGTTGCCCTGAGGATCCCAGACAGGCTGAGTATCCTCACATACGTGTCCCAGTACCACAACTACTTCCGCGGACGATCCCCCAGTGAGACATAACATTTAGGTTCTATTCATTTAGCTGGTTCTTTTTATCCGAATGGACGGATTCATTTGGGCTAGTTCTATTCAACGACAAACTTAACCAAGCAGAGTTATTCTTTAAATCTGTTAACCGTGTCTGCTTTCCCAGCCGGGGGTGTAGGTGGGGTGAAGAGGCCAGCAGAGGGCTCAAAGGAGGAGCCGTCTGAAAAGAAGAATATCCCTGTGGTCGCCAAATCCTTTGTGTCTAAAACGGCCATAGAGAACCGTCCACCTCCCAGTCTCAACGCTGAAACCTCGCCAGAGTTACCTAGGACGGCTGATAAGGTTGGTTATTATTGTTTGGTTTTAATCTCGATGCTGTCTAAGACATACTCACAGTATATGCAGGTTTGCGAATCTATTTGGTTCAATCGGTTTGTTTTTGCATGTACATGTAACAGAATACATACTCCTCTTCTGTTTCTCATCCCTTCACAGAAGACAGTTCTGGTTGAGAACTCTAATAAGACAGGCACTCTCAATAGCAAGTGTGTTGCGTGCAAGAGCCATGTCCACTTGGTCCAAAGGCATTTTGTTGAAGGGAAGCTGTATCACCGCAGCTGCTTCAAGTAAGTCCAAACCACCTTGATCAAATGGCAGTGCTAATGTCAATAAATTGTGTTAAAGCTGCATGTTAAACCTTCAAACCAGGTGCAGTGAATGCTCAAACATCCTTCTCACTGGGGCCTATAAAGTGGGGAAAGAGCCAGGCAGCTTCATATGTAATGCCCACCAGAGCACCCAGATCGTCAGTGAGCCTCCTGTGGCTGGGATCAGAACCGGGCCTGCCGGCTCTGTAGAGCGGCCCACAACGGACATCAGCACAGCCCGCCCTGCCCCACGCCACTCCTCTGTGCTGTCCTCCACTCAGGCTTTTGTTCCGAAGCCGGTGGATACCAGCCCAGCTCCCCAGCCCTGGACTGCCTCAGCCCAGAGGACCCAGGCAGCCCGACAGAAGTTCTTCCAGTCTGCTGCCCCGGAAGCCCCCCCTATCGGGACCAAGCTGCCATTCTCCA
Organism: Osmerus eperlanus; assembly: GCF_963692335.1. Lineage (NCBI taxonomy): Eukaryota > Metazoa > Chordata > Actinopteri > Osmeriformes > Osmeridae > Osmerus > Osmerus eperlanus. Next base: position 4,457,282 of record NC_085019.1, read on the forward strand.
GAGACGTCCCTGCAGGGGAGAGGGTGTCCATGAGTCCTAAGGAGCAGAACAGCAGGACAACCTCAATGGTTGGCAGGAAACTGTCAGAGGATAACCGCAACAATAATAACTCGTGCCCGTTTGTCGTCAGATCATCTCAAAGGAGGTGAGGAACAGAAGTTCAGTAGAACTTTAATGACACTAGCTACCACTGCTGAGTATCTTAACAGTTCAGCTTGATCTATATCACTTGTCTGATGTAGATTCTGAAATCTTTGATAACTTTAATAACAGTTGTTTCCTTAGGTTTGGAGAGGAGCCATACTCGGCTGACAGACTGGCTAAATGTAGCCAAGACACAGCAGGACAGCAAGCGACCCAGCCAGTTAATAACTACACCCACAACAAGGAAACACTTTGGCAAAAATCCATCAACAAAGCAAGCTCCGGACCAACAGCTATATCTGTGAACACCAAAGGCAAGATCTCTCAAATTCCAGTTACTTTTTTTTTTCCTTTCCGTTACTAATTTTATTAAATGATTATCTGTCCGTACAGAGGCCCCTATTGACTGGCGGTCCAACCTCAGGTCTGTTAAGAATGGACCAGAAATGCAGTAAGTAATCACTGGCAGTTTTTCCATTAACCCAGTCACTTTAGACCACGCAAGGGGAAGCGGGCTCAGTCACCTGGGTGTAAAGTGCCTGATATATTTGGTCCAAAGAGCTGACAGGTGGGCTTCTCATATTCACTCTGCAGCAGACCGATTCATCCCACGTCGCCCATCTCTGTAATTGTTGACTGGCTCAGAGTGCAGCCGCTAGCCCTCTCTCCCATCTACTCAAGCCCCAGGGAATACTACGCCTGACATTAGCCCTAGTGCCTTGTTAGATAGTTACTGAGTTCCCCTGATGAGCCCTCCAGTCATTCCCACTTCCATCATTTCAGTGTCATGAGAGGTGAGGTTTTGTGTTCTATTGATGTCTGTACTTCTTTCTTAAATGTAAAATGATATTATTCAGAAGAGATCCATTTACTTACTGTGGTTGAGGTTTATTCCTTATTAATTTAAAATTATTACCGTCCAGGATCCCATGCTCTTCTGAAGGTCAGTCAATCAGCCTTAAGAAACCTAAGTCTGAAGTCCCCTCCACTACTGTTACCAACAAGGCCGTAAAGCCTCCCTCTCGCCTGCCACCCACGGCCCCCACCAGCTCTCCTCCGGCTGTGCCTGCTGGTTACTCAGCTCCCTCTTCCCAGCTGCTTCAACAAGGCTCTGGAGGACCAGGTAAGACCTTTGCAAAACCATAAGTTGAACGTCGTTTACATTTCTTATTGTCATCAAAATGTTATTGTTGTTCAAATCCTCGCTTTTCAGGTACTACAAATGGCAACTATCCAACTACCAGCTCCTCTTTCTGTTCCCCCATGGGCTCTCCTCCCCTTGTCCCTGTCTGGCACAGACCTCCCTCCTCTCGGCAGCCTCAGCACCGTGGAGGAGAATCAGGTAATGCCAAGACCTCCAACTGTATTTTGTTATCTATTTCTGTGGGAAAGTCTGTATTTACCATATTTGGAGTTAATCATATTAATTGACATTGTCAGGTGAAAAGAATGGGAGCTTGTCACCTACTCAATCCCCCTCCTGTTTGCCAACTATGCAGTCCATCGGCTCTCCTCCAACCAATTACAGAAGACTCCTTACCACCTCTGGTTAGACTGAGCTTTGAGTTTTATCACAAATCCCAGATGCCTTAATCATTATGTGGATGAATTTAAATTGTACTATTTTATGAGTAATGGATTAATTTAAAATAAAACATGGCAACAGTCTTATGAGACAATGACGCCTCAAAACAGCCATAGAAGGTCTTATTAATCCTGTTTTACCGACCTCTTAGGTTCTAAAAATGGAAAGCGTTTGTCACTCACAAACGCCTCCGGGTCTGAAATGAGGTCACCCTTAGTAAGTTTAATTTCTCATGCGTAAACAGTCCCTCCTAAATGTTCATGTTTTCTTTCGTTTTGGATGTACGTCAGTTATAGGATTCAAACTTTTGTCACTCATTCCTGTGTTTTTGTTCAGAGCCAAAATCATCACATTCCCATGGATGACATTGTGAAGGAGCTGAATGGGATTGAGGACAGTTTGAGTGATCTGGAGAGGGAGGGAGTGGAGATGGAGAAGAATCTCCGCACCTGTGAGGAAGGTACTTAGGATATTTTCCTTCACCAACCTTTCCTTACCTACTGTAATGCACACAAATACACCCACTGTGAGATTGTTTCGTATATGGGTTTTCCCAGAAACCAGTTGAACACCTTTTTGAGGATGTACCCGACTATCAAGGACTCAAGTGTCAAATGCATCTGCACACTGTTATGGCCCCAAATGTCTATACGTGCACTTACTACTGAATCATTTAACACTCATTCTACAGAAGTCAATTTCCAAATGAACTTTTAAATTGAACATCGTGTTGAAGTCATACTTATCGGCCCTCCAATTTCAGCAGTCACGTTCCTCCTCTACTCCAGTGAGTGTGTCTTGGTGTACAGTTGTTCACGATGAGGCTGCTCTCCCACTGGGCCTGTATGGGACGCACACACAACCACTGCCTTGAGGGGAGAGGAGGGCCAGCCCACAGCTTCCATCTCCAGTAGCTATAAGCAAAAGAAGCATGTTGTACCCACAGGGAAGCCTCCTGCCTTATACTCCTCCTCTCTGGAATTGGAGAGGTGGGGGTGGTACGAAAGGAGTGGTGTGGAGCCCACATCCCCTGAGACAGGCTACAGAGTAGGAGTAAGGAGGCCTGATTGCTCTGCTCAAGGTCACCGCGGTTGGGGCACAGTAATATCCTGCAGTCCACAGCTGCCCTTCCTTGTCCAAACCTCACACCTGTCTTGCTGATAGTAGGCAGTGGAAGTTAATGGGACCCTCTCAGTCCCTGGCCAGACTAGTCTGCACCGTAATCTAATGAATATGTGGTGGTTGTTCGTGAACAGGCCTTAGGCAGAAATAAATGATTGTGTTGAACTGGGACATTGTAATGCATTGTGTTCCAACTCAACACAGTGATGCTATTTTGGAAATGTGGTAGTTGGCATAGGATACAAGTGTTTTTCATGCATGTTTGGGGCTCAATCAGCATCTCTTTTCAGAGGGTAACGGGGACATCTTGATGGATCCTTTGATGGTCGACTGGTTCAACTTAATCCGAAAGAAGCAGATGTATATTAGGAGGGAGTCAGAGCTTGTGTACATGTAAGTCCTTCTCTTGTTTACTGTAAAGTATACTCCAAATGTCGATTCATCACACAACCTACCCGTAACTTGGGGGGATGGTGACAGCTAAGTGGAAGAGCGTGTGGATTAAAGTGTTGCTAAATGATTTGATTAAAACGCGTTGTTTTGCAGAGTAAAGACCCAGGATCTGGAGGAGCAGCAGCCAGGGGTGGAGCTGGAGCTTCGGAGGCTGTTAGAGAAACCAGGTTAGAGGCTCCAGGTTTTGTCCAAGGGGGAGGCCCTTCTATACAAGGATAATAATAAGCTTTATGTATATTGCACCTTTTTTAAATAAGAAATGCACCTGAAAGGGCTTCACAATAGAGAAATTAAATTCCCAGTGCTTTTCAAAATGATTAAGTTATAGAATGCCATAAAATTGAAATGAAGTTAAGAAACGGAATGTAAAATACAAAGACATAAAAATGAACATTTACAAATTCACTACTCACTTCTTCGCTTGTACAACTGAGATCGGCAGTTGGGTACAGTGGCTCCCCTGTCTGACAGATATCTGGGTGTTCCTGGCAGATCATTTGAAGTCCAGAGAGGAGTGCTGGCAGGAGCGTAGGCTGATGGAGAGACTGGTGGACATTGTGAATGGAAGAAATGCCATCGTGGAGGGGCTAGACAAGGACAGGCGGAGGTAGGGTGCATTTATATCTTGATGACTGAAGCCCTGTTGCATTTGGAGGGAAATGACGTGTGCTGTAGATTTGGTAGTCTGGATGGTCACAATGGAAGGAAGTATTAACGTAATCATTCATATCAGGTGCTACATTCTGGAATATTGTCTAATCAAAAAAAAAAATATATATATATATATACAATTTTAGGGAAGAAGAGGAGGATCAGCAATTGAATGAAATGATGCAGAGTCTTGGTGAGTGTATATACTTGCCACAAACGGATGTTTCATGTAGCAGATTTAGTACCTAAATTAATATGTCCACATTTGTTTGTGGTTGACAGGAGTTAGGAAATCAAAAAACAAGAGGAAGTCTTCAGTTTCTAAGTTGTTCAGACGAAGAAGTAAAAAGACAGCCACGGAGTGATCATTAGGGGAAGAGTGTTCACTGTAGGATCTACAACACAAGTATGTTTATGTCCTGTGTTTGTAACGTTTTAAACACCTGTATTTATGAAAGTGCACTGGGTGTAGTGGAACTTGTACTGTATCACGTGTCAATGGTGGGAAAACATATTGGTAAAGCACAGGATGCTGAGTTTTTAATATTGTTAAACATCTGAGCACATTTGTCAACATTAGTTTAATGATGTATATCACTTTGGTGTTTTGTGTTCAATGTTCGATTACGTTTAAGCTTCAGAATCACTTTTGTTTGATGTTTCAGTTGAATTATTCATAGTTGAGGCACTGGAATTGACTGATGGGTTCTTCCACATTTATCATCTGTTTTTGTTCCTTTTTGAGTCACATTTCATCAGATGTTAAATTGTATTATACACTTTTGTGGTTCTTTACTATTTCTCACACATGTTACTTAGGTTTAGTCAGTTTATTCCAAAGTTGGTTTTGTCCAAGGAATGCGTCTTTGCTTTGATTTATGAATATCTATTTAATTATTTCAAATTTAAATTCTGATACTTGTGAATCCTTTGTTCTTACCTACTATATTTAAGTTTTTGATTTTGACTCCTTCTAAATGGATGTTTGACCCCCCCAAAAAACTGTTGATCTTCTGTTAAATGGTTTTATCTGCACATTTAATTTAAAAACAGAATATAGTAAGCGGCATCCAGTGGCACTAACTGCGATGTTAAACCAGACTGTAAGTTAACGCTCATGCTGTAGGTGGCAGCGTGGGCTTAGTGTCCAAAAACCTGACAATCCAATTTGCCATAGTACAGACAGTTAATTAATTTGCTAATTTTATAAATGCAGCAAAATGTTCTAGTCTGCTGATGCAATAATGTTATATGAAAGCGGATTATGTAGAGCAATAGCTTATGGCTATGCAAGGCTTATAAACTATAGGTTGTATTGAGCTATTTATCTAAACTTTTTTTATCTTAACACCTGGTTTAATTAAACATGGGTATAACAATGTATCTACGATAGTTTTTTTTTAACCTGTTTCATTATTGCTCTTTTAAAATGTATGACACGCATAGTCACACATGAACAAATGTCTGTTTGTGAGAATTTCAGGCAAATCAAGTGACGTTTTCAAGTAGATGGAATGTTGAACGAATGTCTGTACAGTGTGTATTTATTGTGTTTTTAAATTAAATTACTTTTTGAAGTTTTAATAAATTATTTTAACAAGGCTTTGGATGTTCCATATACAGTATTCTTGTTTTTAGTTTCAGTTAAAAATGATCTGCTTGCACGTTGTTAGAATGTTCTAGCTAATGTAGTACACAGCAAAAAAAAATGTTTTAACTACGCATGACCTGTATCTCATTCTCACTTTCTCCCTGTTCAGAAAGTACACTGGACCTGCGGTGTTGGACTTCCTTCTTACACTCTCAAAACCCAGCAATGATGATACACAGAACTAAGCCCATTTTTATGTGGGTTTTAGGAAAAGCATCAAGATCATTTCCACACGTCAATATATTGCAGCTACTTAGAAACTGCATATCACCAATTTAAGATGCATGAAATTGTGATCATGAACTTGGAACACCATCTTTCTAGCTGAGTAGAGCTGAGGATGATACTGCTGCAAAATGTCATGCGTGATGTGGGTGACAGTCAAGACTGAATACGTGTGATATTAGAGTTAATTAAAGCTTTGCGCCCCATCTACTGCGAATGCTTGCGCTTCTGCAATTAAGAATCACAGGCGAGGGCTTAGTGTCAGGGGGGTGTCTAATACATGGTTTTAACAGGAATGGGACCTGATTTGCCAAGCTCCTAGCGACAAGCATTAACAACAGCCTGAAATTAGAGGGACATTAATATTCATAAGTAAAACAATTCATCCTGTGAATGTGATGAAATGAAGTCCTCGGAGGTGAGCTCTCATGTCCACATTCCCATCGTCCATCAAAATATGCCATTACCCACTTCATCTTTATAGAAGGGATGCAGGATTGTACAGCCTTTCCCAGCATTTAGCTATTTAAATGTCCTTTTCCTAAGATTAGTCGGAACATTCTGAAATCGTTCACACAGTAGATCTTGTAAAATAAATATCAATATATATATATTTTTTTTTTTTATAAATTGCCTTTATTGATTTTTTGTTTTGTCATCAAGTACATAACTGCATGAGTAGGTCCATTTGATATCATTCTCCAAATATTAACTTTTGGTTTAAACTTTCCACTGTGTGTGTGTGTGTCATCTCATTTACAGTGCCAGTCTCTGCCACTAGCCTGTAATTATGATCCTCGAGGTAATTTTATCAGGCTCATTAGCTCTGATGAGTAAACGAGAAGCGTGCCACTAATTTATTGGCCATCCAGGCTGGAGACTTAATTCTCATCAGAGAGATCATAATATTTGTACAGAGACAGACATACACTCAGAGTTAGTAGGCAATAATATGACGCTGAAAGGGGAGACTTTTGTTAAATCACACAATTATTACACTCTTAATAGTGGACTAACTTCTAATAATTGAGTGTGCTAAAATTATCTGTTTGAGCACAGTAATGTGATAAAATGCGACCACCATCACATCACATTCATTTGATATGGGATTTAAGCATTATTGTTCCGGTGTGAGAATGCCATTATACATTGGGACACTGTTTTAAACTAGATTCTAATTGAACAACTCTGAAAATAGAAAGGCATTGCTTTGCTCTGTGCTTCATTTTTTTTCTTTTCACTTTTCTGTATCAGAGAATGTTTTGAGAGAGCGGCATAAATATGCTCACAATTTCAGAGTGTAGAAATTTGCATTGAGGGGAAATTATGCATGCTGGCTACTGGAAATGAAATGTATAAAGTGCATGACTGGTAGACTTGACAAGTGCAGCTTTCATCCATCTCAAATGAATAATTTTCACTTCCCTTAAACATCCCTAATCCAACCATGTTATCAGCAGGCATGCAGGATTCCGCCTGACTTTCTACTCAACGGCACAGCAACTTTTAACTTAGCTGAGGTTCTGCAGTGCAGTTGCTTACCACATGGTCTTAGAGACTCTCACTCTTATCCTTTCCTGCTGGTTTTGTAGATCAGTAAAATTCTTTCACAACACAATATATACATAAAATAAGTCTTAAAAGATGGCAGAATGTCTCACTCTACCCTCCCTCTGCACTGGCTCTGTGGATAACTTACAGCATTGTATTTCACCTCCTATTCACATGGGCAGACAACCCAGAGGATGGTACAGTATCCACAGAAACCTATTCTGCCATGTGCTTGCTGGCCTACATGTGGACAAAAACGTTGGCATTCTGAGCCTCAGATTTGTTCAAAAGAAAGGCAGAATGTGATATTGATGTTCAACTGCACTATGCTTCTTCAGACCAAGCCATTTATTTTTTGTGATATGTGGGTTACTGGTCAAAATCCTACATTACTGTTAGTTTTTTATCATAGGGAAAAAGCAAACCACACATGTAAAGTACAATTATAGGCTACAATAAAGATGGCTCCCATTGTATTATGTACCGTAAATTATGCAGTATTAATACAGTATGTGTTTAGTATGATGATAAACAATTAAGTGGGTAATTGTTGTTTACACTGTATAAGCCCTGAGATACCCTCTAATGGGAAGGGTTGTCTGTTGCTGTCTACATTTTCAGTATCCAGTTTCACACAGCTCCCAGTTTGAGATAAGAATATTAACCTCATCAATTTCAGGTAACTTTCAACGCTTTAACATCTTGTCTTAAAGACCTACGTGTTAGCAGGAGTCTCAGCCCTGGCATTTAGTGACATTTTAAGCCTTTTAACAGAATCCAGACAGGGATTTGCACGTTCCTTAAAAGGAAAATAATTTCTATCCTCCTTTTTTGGAAAAATGTGGATAGAAGGATTAAATTCAACAGATATTTCTATGTAGTGGAAGTAAAACAATGTTCACCATACTGCTAATAATTTACTTCCCTATGTAGCAGATAAAGGTACGTCTTATTTATGTTTTCTCACTTTTTAACGTTTGTAAGGTCAGAGGTCGTCATACTGGCACTGCGCTTCTGTGTGTACACCTCTAAACCCTATGATATGATATCACCTGTTACCTTCGGCACACTTCCAGGCTGAACCTACAAGATCCACTGACCCCTCTGAATCCCTGCGAGTGTCACCAGCCCAAGCCTTTCTTCCATCCAAAAATGGTATGACACATTTTTCTGTCATAAGGGTTTGCTACATTGTAACTCAGCTTTTGAATGACAGTTAAGAACACAAAAGCGCCTCTTGACTGTGGCATGGAGTGTGGAGTGTGTCTGTGTTTGCCTATGTGTGTGATGGCTGCTGTGTAGTGGAGACTGGCTCTGTTCTCTCTGTGGGCAGACTGCTTTGATGCTCTGCCTCTCTTATCTCATGCCTGGCAAGGTTAATGAAGTGGTGGCGCTTTTGGAAGAAGTAGAAATGGGATGAGTAGCAAAGACCAGAAGAAGCTTGGAGATGAAACGTCCGACTCTGAGCGTCTGTAAGTGGCAATTTTGGTGAATTACATAGACAATAAGAGGGAGGTTGTCATCCTCTTAAACACAACAGTAGTGCATATCAGGAATGGTTGATTGCATCTCTTAAAGCCTAGTTCATCTGAAATTACATTAGCATTTAGGCCTCGGATGTAATATGATCTGTCACACATCTCCTTTTAAACATGTTTATGTTGCCTTCCATCGTTTAGCAAAAGGGTTTGGCATTCTTACTTATATCAGTGTTGTTGATCACAGTTTTGTGTTTCAATGCTCTGAGTAACTGAGTTGTTTTCAGTTTCAGACTGCCCCTATCTCTTGACCTACTTGTCTAGAGACGCATTTGACCAGTTTCAATAGGACATTCTCAAGAGCAATTGGAGGCCTATTATCTTTTCCAGGTGCAGCAGGTCTCACTTAAGTGAAAGAGATGGCTCATTTCATTTGTGAAAAAGTCTCTTGGAGCTTGGCTATTGGGCAAAGCTTAAACAAAGGGCAGGAATTGCACTCTAATATGAATATAATAACAGGTGATGTACTGCTAATGCTTCTTGGCCCTAAGCGTTTTGTTTTTTTAATATTTCAATACCCTTTGCATCTAAAACAGCTAATGGGTAAACAGGAATGAATCAGAGAAATGAAACAGGTCTACATGCCAATGAATTAGCATATAGATGAGTTCATCTTATACAAATAGTGCCCTTTTGCCCAATACTCTTTGCACTGAAGAAAATATCACATATGTAAAGTGTTGGGAGAAAATGTAAATTAATCCATTTCAATCATCATTCAATCTAATATGAACTTTTCCTAATTTATTCTACATTGCTCCAGTGTTCGAAATGATTGAGAACACAGACAAATTATTATCTGACCAAGTTTAATTGTTTTTAGTTTATATAGTAACACAGAGACACAGAGGGCAAGAAATTGTCTTGGATAACAAATAATGTCTTGGATCCTGAACATTGTACGTAATAAACATGGGTGCAGTGTAGTGAAGTGTTCAATGTCTTCCTTTCAATGTGTCCATATTTAATTCAATTACACACAATGCATCTACAAACTGCACAAGGAGGTAAGGGGTAACCTGTTGGGCCTGTAACCAGACCTAAACCCTTACACACAAACCTGCTCTAACTACACAAGTGGAAAGCATTAAACACCAACACTATTGGAAAACCAAGAGTTCTGATACTATGATTTGTAATTTCAGAAAGCTGTTTTCTCTGTCAAAGTATAAGTAACTTCAGGTTTTCCCAGTACAAATTGTGAATTTCTTGCTCAGTAAGGCATTTATACATCGAAGTTAACTGTGTTGTTTTATACAGGTGAAAGCCATATTTCAAAGACCCTTAAAAGTTGGATAAGGCATTTTGCATAATTTCAAATAATCAATAAAGTGCCTATTTTTTACATAAAATAAACGTCTGAATGGAGCATCGTTGACCATGTGTTTTGTGTTTGACACCCTTTTAATTGTAATGCCATAAATAAACACAGTCTCCCTGAATTAGAGCAAGAGTATTTGTTTCATAGCTCTTGTTAATATGCTAAAAGAAGCTTATCGAATTGGGTCAGCTAATTAAGCAATTAGCTTATTTCAGCTCTGTAGTGAGGCTGTGCTAATCTACGGCATTGTAGGCTCAGATATGCCAAAATGGAGTGGCACGGCTCTCTCTGTAGGGCTGTACTCCTCTTCCCGCTCTTATCCCCTCACTCGTAGGATCGGGTTTGAAGTCATCCTTCTCCTCAAAGTAGCTGCCGAGAAGGAGACCCCTCTGTGTTCGCTAATGCTCACATTTCCCATGCAAATCCCTGGAATTGAATAGGTTGTTTATTGTCTGGTTCATATACTAGACATTTCTGTAGTGTTGTTGAAGTGTTTGCTCTCTGCATCTGTAGTTGTGTTAACACACATGAAATCCCAGGCAAATTTGAGTTTGATAGCCTTAAAGCCAAGATGAATGTCTATGGCTTTCGTGAAGGCATCCGTATGGCTTCCTACCAGACATCTGACGATGGCATACTTAGGCTGACTTTGGAGCTCTGAGATGAACCATGTTGCCAGTCATTATAAAATGACTTTCATTCTACATGGGTGCAGTGCATTATCTTTGTCAATTCCGATAGGGACAATGTTTTTTTTCAACAACGCATTGGTACGCCATATATGTACCTGTACTCCAGTTAAGGTGAGTGTACATTATGTGTACAGTCATGTTGGCTCATGGTGGATAAACGTTTTGCTTGATATTACACTGGATCATCCGTAGTCGTAGTGAAACAGTAATATGATATGCTGCATATCTTGTAATGTATTGTTAGGGAGTTTGAGCATCATCTACAAAATAATGGAGACACGTAGGTGCAGAAATCCACTTGATGTCTTCTTAGAGCTCTGCAGTTTGAATTCAGCCACTCGTGCAGTCTCCTACCCTCGGACACGTTGTTCATTAAGCTCATGCATATCATCAGACGTTCCTGTGCTCATTCCATCAGGCAGATATGGAGGGGAGAAAACGATGGGAATGATGGATATTCAAACAACCGTTCTCATCTGCAAAGGTCATTAAAACCTGGCATACATTAGAAAATCTGCTAATTATGAAATGGCTTAACTCTATATTCAGTGGGATTATGCCTACTCAGTCGGAGTATGTTGATCCTCTCCCTTAGCCATCGCACGACAGTTGATGCATGGGACTTGTGGCTCTGAACTAATGCTCTCAATGCTTGTCGGTCATCTCCTCTGACTACAGAGAGAAACAAGGTCTAGAGATGAATTAGTGCATCGCAAGTCTGCCGTCCGAATTTTGCAGAGGAGATAACCAAGTAACGCCTCACAGGAGCATTTCCTGAAAATGTGTGTTCTGTTGTCCATTGCTTTCATGTATCGCTTTCTTTACACTGAAATGGTTGCTTCAAGCTCAATTGTCCAGTTGCTGGGAACCCTTGACTGGGCTGAGGGCTACGGTTTCACCAGCGAGTCTGTGGCCAGTTGTTTAAGAAAAGGTTAGACATGGAGTCACCAGCTCCTGAAGAAGCCTTTTACATAATGTAGGTCATTGCTCTTAGGTGACATTTATCACATGCTGTGCCATAATCTCCTATTTGAATATGAAAAAGCCTTTACCACACAAGCATGGTAATGCCTAAAATATGATCCACTTACTAGTAAATGCAGAACCGAATAATATATGACTGAGTCCTCCACGACTCGAAAGCATTGATTTGACATGGCAAAGCACCCCAGGCTCTGGTGGATAGAGCACTCTTAAACACTTGACTTAAAAAGTCTTGTGGCTATGAAGAGCATTAAGGTATTTGACACTCTCAGACTGTCTGCATCCGAAGCATGGTTGTTATAAGCATGATATCAGGCCTGGGGCTTTGTGAGTTTTCATTGTACTGTATGCTTTCTCTGACATTTTATTGAGGAACATAACATCATCTTAAAGATATGGAAGGACTTTTTCTTATTGATAAAGTGGACTGACGTCTTCCTCAAAGTTTGCAAAAGCATTTCCTTACAGGGAACCATTGATGCTTGTGAACCAATGTCCTAGTCAGCCCTAAAAATATAATCACAGGAACCTAAAAAGCCAGCTACTTCAGATCATGTAGCTACTATAAAAAGCAAATAAACAGATGGTCACACAACTTCCTAAAATAGCCTCTGTGCCATAGATATTTTGAGATGTAAAATCATTCTGAAGTTGGTCTATTTAATAATCCATTTGCCAATTAAGACAGGCAGATGAGCTCAGGTCTATAAAAGGTTAATAAGCCTCAGCTGCAGTGTGGTTATCCTGGGTAAATGTCACTTAGATGTGGGCCACTGTGGGTCAAGATCTCCCCCCCAGATCTAAATTTAATCACATAGCCGTTGTCTGGCCCTGTCCTCACCCTCATTAGTCCTTGGCTTGTGCAAGAGTGTGATCTGCCCTGCTTCAGCCCTGGCACTCCCCCCTCTGGCCCCTGCTCTGGGCACGTGACCATCCGCCATCCAAACAGCTGAAGAGAAGTCGAGCTCAAAGCCACCCACAGCATCATGTAGAACTGTTGTTACAGTAAGTACAGGCATTCACTCTGCTGCTGTCCAAATATGCTAAAATGATAGATGTGGTTCTGATGACTACAACATCACTAAAGGGATATATTGTTCAGGTTTATATTGCATTTCCAATCGCAAACAACTTAGTGCGATGCTCTATGTGACTTTGTGTGTGTGTGTGTGTGTGTGTGGGGGGGGGGGTTAAGGTGAGGGAAGAATCAGGGGAACCACTGTGACTAAATGCATGCACCATCACGTGGGTGAGCTGTCACCTTGTGGCTCTCAGCGCCACCTGCCAGGTCCACCCCACAGAATGGCAGAGTTGCCAGTGATCCAAGCAGTCATCGTGTCTTAATTATCTCCTCTGAGTTTAATTAACTGCCTCATCCATCGGCCAAAATGCTGCCTTGAAATGTCCCAAACAATTTGCAACTGAGGCAGAATGGATCATTGTCAGATCACTTTATTGGTTGGTTTCTCTGACATTTAGAGGACAAGAATGGGTATGCCATTAGAATAATGGTTTGGTAAACAGCTATTGAAAAGTACAAACTACACCAAAATGACCTAAGGCAGTGCAGTTGCATATGATTAGAGTTTATGTATTGCCATATTGTTTGAGAGAAGACTTGGGGGAGAATGCTTGACACATGCACTACGTGTGTTTGTATTTCCCTCCTTTTTCTCAGTTGAAAATATGTTTTGGTGCAAACTGTCCATATGGACTGGAATATGGAATTATTTAATTTTGAATAATAATATGAATTATACACAAAGTGGGTAATCATTCTCATGCCCTACAGAAATAATTACCATAATTCTGATAAATAAGTAGATGGCAGAATGTGTGAATTGAGGTAGATTTATCTTAATTAATATCTTGAACCTACTTGGAGAAAGGTAAATGGCTCCACCGGGGCCAGAGATGTGCCACTGTCTCTGTGTTTATGTGTGCAGATCTTTCTCATGGCCTGCCATGTAGTGGTAGCCTGAGGATATTAAGCTGCTCTCCAGGTATACATCAAACTTAGGCAGGCTGCTGATAACATACATACACACACACGCACACACACACACACACACACACACACACACACACACACACGCACACACACACACACACACACACACACACACACACCCACACACACACACAGACACACACAGACACACACACCCACACACACAGACACACACACACACACACACACACAAACACCTCCCGTGTCCAATCAATCATAGAGGTTCCACTCTGCAGCAGAAACCCACAATACTACACATAGTCCTGTTATTTTAATTATCACAAATAAGTTGTCTACGTTTATTTCTAAATATCATTTAAAACTGTAGAGGGGTGTTTGTGGGCATGCTGACATTCTCTGATGCATTTTTTATGAGCATCTTTGTAAGCTTCGATCTCTGTTTGTTTTCCGTCTAAAATAAAGTGTGGATTTCTTTTACTCATCACAAATGAAGCCAATTAAAATGTTAATCATTACAAGTAGAAAAGGGACAAAGGAATCCAAATAAATTGATGTATTGACGTTTTTTAATTAATTCATTCGGGTTCCGACTGTGTTGCATAATTATGCTTAAGTGTTTAATTACATATTTTGATGGGATCCTCAATTACTCTGGCTTAATAAAATATCATTAGCCTGTCTCCCAGGTTCTAAGCTGTAGAGACATATATTAGTCTATCTATTTAAATAAAATATTAGATTACAGACTGGCTGTGATATTTGGCAGGTATCCAGCCCTCAATCTACAGTAAATCTCTGTTAACCTGGAAGCCGATCCTCACATCAAAGTTTGACATAGCAGCTAACAAACAATGTAAAATTTACATATTAATTAGTAGCGGGCAATCAGCAGCAGTGATGAATTCAAATGAGTGGCCCTTCTCTGTAAGTTCCAGTCCTCGTCAGTCTGCCCTCACAGTGCCGCCATGCGGGGAACTCACTCCACAGAACTAAAATAAATTACCCAGACCCATAGGGCACCTAGAGCCTGGCATGATCGTTTTTTTTTGTTTTTTTACTCAGTGTGAGTGAATAGTTTGTATCCTTTTACCACCCGCAGTCCTACAAATCGTTTGGCAGTATGTCGTGACATCAACCAGAATTTGCAAACCGCAGATTGAAAAAAAAAAGCAACTGAGCATCCAGAACTCCAACATTTACACAAATTAATTTCAACTAGGAATTGTAATGTATTTGGCAATGCAGGGCAAGAGCTACCACAGAGCAGCTGTTACACAATTATTAGCTCGTGGAAACTCTCTAAAGGTTATTGTATAAGAGTGATTTGACATACTCACAGCTATGTTTCTCACAGCATGGGTGTGCACAACGTGTTTCGCCTTAGTTTCTTCAGGCCTTTACTACCATGGCATGTTTTATTTTTTATAAAATGTTTTACATCTTCTACCACAAGAACAAGAATCCTTGGCAATGGCTCAGGGGCAAAACCCTATAATTAGAAGGAAGCTCAATTGGTTAGCAGGTAATTTACCTTAAGGGGATAAGTCTAATTATTGTCTTTGAAAACCTAATTTAGCGTCTAACACTTCAGGTGTCTTTTCCCCTCTCTTTAGCAAAGGGAAAGGTATCCTGGAGCATTCTAGGGGCTGAGCCATCCCCCTGTGTCTCACATCTCTTGTGGTTTGTGTTTACATGAATGATTTCTAAAGAGGAACTATGAGCCATGTCACAGGAACAGGTGACAACAGAGCATGGCGTTGTCTCCTTTTGTTTCTCTCTGCAGGTGCATGGGCGTTTCCGAAAGAAGGCTCGGCTCTCAGCCCCTGCGTTAAATGTTCCTAGCAGGTGAACCTGTTCCTGACAGATGGTGTTTGTGAGTGACACTTGTTCCCAGCAGAGGTGGGCCCAGGGAAACGATCACAGAGAAGTCTCTGCTGAGTAGCCCAACCAACCTGATGGCACATGCTCTGTTGTGGTCTACACCTGCTGAAGGATGGCGTTTACACCACCGTCCCTGGGCTCCACCTCCAAGTGGGGTGTTAATCACAGCTCACTGCTCGCTCACACACTTTTAAAACCAGTAAATAACTGGAAACACAACAGCAGGGGATCCATCACTTGGACTTATTGCCATGGGATCATCTTTTGCTTAAAGGTGTATGCTACCACTCACACTACTGTTTGTTCTGGAATATGAAACTGTAAAACACTGAAACCGACCTTGCTAAAGAAAATGTTAATAACGGTAATCGACAATGCTGTGCTGTGCAAGATTTCACAACCTCTTAATGGTCTGACGTTACAGAAATAGATGTGTGGTGTATCTTGATAGCATACTTTGGCTGTTGTGTTTTCTGTCAAGCTATACTGTAGAGCCGTGGACATACTGTGATGTATGCAGCTCTCTCTGGCCCCTCCACACCATTGATAATGAGTGTCGACCACCGTTAAAAGGGTAGGCTAGAGGTCAGTCACAGTTCCACTGCTAAAATATGTAGAGAGAGTCAATAGTCTGGAATTGGCCCGTCCAACTGGAATATAGTGATCTGCTAACACTGAGATGGTCACCCAAGTCACTCAAGTCATTGCCAATTCAGATGGCTGAGACCGAGAGTAAGGCAGTCTGATCTGGCGAGCTGTCTGTGATTCACAGGGCTTCCAGCTGGAGCAGAGATCCCCAGTGAAGCACAAGATGGAACCCTCTCTATCTTGGCACTTCTTGGCTGGCTCAATCCCCTGCAGGCCATTAGGGACAAAATATGTTTTGTTTTTCAATTTTTTTCTTTCTGGAAGAAAAATACAGTCTGTCTTCATGCTATAACAGCCATTACTTAATTGTGGCGGATTTTCCGAGCAGAGTGTTGCTTTAATTAAGCAGCTAATTGCAATGTAGCTCTTGATTAGCTTTGGGGGATGGGAATGTTCAGACAGGCTAATATGTTGTGCACACTTCAGAATCATTTACAGAAATTGAAGCTAATTTCGCTCTCTGTGTCTATTGCTGCATTAATTTAATTTGGGTTGCTTTTAGCTCATTAACACTTCTAATTAATACGTTGACATCACTATTAAGATGTCTTTGAAATTGGCGTCTCCTGATAATCAGGATGGAAGAGGCTGACGGATGGAGAGAGGAGCTGGCTAGGGAAGGGAGAAAACTCCTTCAGACTGAAGGAGGGGAAGATACTGTCCCTCGTTCATGCACCACCCGTAGTGTATCATGGAGGACACTAATAGGGTTTTGTGGAAGTCTGGTAAATTGGAAATGAAAGGAATGCTGATTGTTTTAAATGGATATAGGCTGTATGTGTGTGTGTGTGTGTGGGGGGGGGTTAGTGCTGTGTGTGTGCGTGTGTGTGTGTGTGTCTGTCGCTCAAGAAGGGGTGAAGGGGGTAGAGGGGCATCAGGGCCAGATGCCGTACACAGCTGAAGATCACGCCTGACTAACTATGTATTTGGGTTTGTCACTTTAATGAGCAGAATTTAGTGGCTATGGGTTAGTAATCCCCAGTGTGAAGCCCCATCACACTGCCATCATTTTCACCAACTTTCAGCACATAAAAAATCTACATGAGCTGTTACTCATCTGTTAATTTCTAAGTTCACTGGATGTTATCCGCCCCTTTTCCTTTTAATTAATGTGAGGCGAGTGGGATCCGAATGGATTTATACCATTATTATGTTTAATATGTAATTTTACAACGGGATTCCATTTCATCAAGTGGAATAAACCAAAAGGATGAAAATAGTCTGTTGAATGTCGTAATAATGGGATTGAGCAGTCAAAACTCTGGATCGTACCATGCTGTCACCTCTTGACCACAGTGTCTCAAAATAATAGGCAAGGCAATAGCATCATCATTGACTCTCTCTCACATCAGCATTGATGGAAAAAGGATTCCATTTCATGGCAGTCTAATCAATAGTAAACCTTGTTTTCTCGTGAAGTGCTTTGTTTCCTGGTGTATTCTTCAGGATGGGACACACTGTGGGAAAGCCTTCTGTTTAGCACTTCATTAAAAACTCCCTCTAATAGGAGCCACTGGGGAGATGATCCTTGCGTCATGTGTAAAAGCTATCAACATCTGCATCAATTAACCCCCTCCTCCTCAGGGGCCCATTAGAAAGAGGAACACCCTTTAAAACTGCATATGGTTCAGATTAAGCTTGCGATGGAAGAAGGCCGATAGATTACCTTATTTGCTTCACTTATAGATTTTATTAAGGTTTTAATTTGTTAATGCTTATAGTCAGAAATGCACAGAAGCTGTGTGTGATACAAGAACACACACACTAAACTGATATCACACAATAAATTTAACAAAAATATAAAAAACTGATGCGTGATAAAGCAATCCCCCCAAAAATGCATACTTGCATACATGTGAACATAATATATCTCAAAAGGCTCTTCTCCAGAGTCTGTTTAAGATCCCTCGTTACTCTGCTCACTAAGGAGATCCAAGACAGGTCCAATTAAAGAATCTTTACAAGAAACTGCTGGCTAGAGCCCTGTTATCACAACTGGCAAGAGAAGCACTTACGCTTAGGAGCTCTTACAAATCAAACAGTGCGACCAAACACCGTGATGTTATTGGTATTGTAAAAACTGTACTATAGGGCCATGTTTCCTAAAGCTCCATAAGAAGCTTCCTTAAGAATTCGTTATATTGTTTATTTATAATATTAATATATATATAATATACAATATAATTATATAATAAATGGGCTTCCAATAAGCAGTTCATAATGTGTCACACAATGCAGAATTAGTTTCTAAGAGTTAAGATTATTCATTGGACAAAAGAATTGTTACCTAGACAGGTATATTTCAAAGCATCATCATTTAACAAATGAAAATAATGAAGCATTGCTATAATAATTTGTGGCTTGGTACAGTGGTTTACAATTTGAATGACATCTTTTATAATCTGACATCTTTCATACAACAATCCGATAATGTTTAGAACAAAGGCACATTTAGATTTTCGTTTATTCTTCCTACAATATATATTGCATGTGACTCATATTGATACAAAAGATATACATATAAAAACCATGTCCACCATAAGACACGTTGCTACATTTTCAAATAAATCTGAAAATGTGGTGTTGGTGTTGTTTATGCTTGATTTTTGGATACAACTTTAAAAGTAAAAACAAGCTAAGCTTCATAGCCACATGCCATATCTCATCTGAGGCATCAGCCAGTGGGGTTCATCCTTCAGTAACCAATGACAACTGAACTAGGATGCATTTAACAAACCCCAAACCAAATCAAGAGTCATAAAATCACTCATTTTGGTTAATGAGCATATTAACAGCAGCAGTAGTGTTTAAGCAAAAACAAGAACAACAACATTAATAATTGCAACTCTCTAGTGCTTGGCTGGTGTAAGCTTTTAATAATTAACAAGTCTTTGTCTTATCCCCTAGAGGCAAGACTCCTATTATCCAACTAAGTTACAAACGGGTAATTACGTTGCCACCAAATGGTCAAAACAGTCGCCTCCGAGCATCTTTTGGTCCAAACCTTAAACCTAATTTCAATCAGTCAAGCTTACACACCACACACGCCTCAGTTACAGCGAAGACATGGCATTTCTACTTATTTATTTCCAATTTTTTATTCTCATTAGAGGATTACTCCTCTTACCTCCTGTGTTTACATATTAAAGCTAATCCAATTGAGTCAACAAGGGCACTTAGTACAGGCTAAGAACTGAGTCTGGGGGACTTAAAATGGAAGGGAGTGGTTATTAATTTACTTCTTCAGATTTTAGGTTTCCAGGGAAAATTGTTCTAACATCTGTTTTGACAAATCAAGCATTGAGAACATTTTGTCAGTGGAAGACTGAGCTCTGCTGCTGTGTGGGTAATAATGTTGACACAGCTCCACAACCTACCTGCAGAGGGAGCCCCTGTTTCTGGGTCTGTTCAGAAGAGACATCCACTTGTCTGGCTACACATGTACAAGCTATAAAGATCCAGCACATGGGGGTGAGAAATACAGCCCAAACTGTCACTCATTGCACACAATACTAGCCACAGGTTATGACAGTGTTTACAATAGAAAATATTCACAAATTGTAGTGTGCATATTGATTTAAGAGCAGTGGATTCTATGTAATGAGGATGTTGATCCCCTGACTCCGCCCCAACCCCGTCTCCTCACCATCACCCTTATGACATCAGTCATGATCTTTGACCTGAGGGGCACACCCTTTCAGATAAAACTAATTAGGGTTGATCGTTTGTGACTGTTAAATCACAAGACACCAATAATAGGTGGTTTAAATGTAAGATTACGGTATAATTTGGCACGAGCCTGCTAGTAATGCGAGGAAAATGACAAAAATAAAAACAGCTTCACTGTGTTTTGGTATTCAGTTGTACTGTGTGTGAGGGTTAAGCCCCTCTCACACTACTCTTGTTGACACTGTACACCCTCTTTTTTTCAAAGCACATTGAGATTTACATCAGTTCACTCCTTGTTCCTCTCACAGTATCTACTGTAACAGGTTCTGAGGTAGATGCTTCTCAAAACCTGCTGTAGTGAATTAATACATCTCCTACTTGATTAGCTCATTAGACAACCTGTATTTGATTAGCTGAACCGTTTATCTTCCCCTAATTAGTCATAGATCAATAAAGCAATTGATTTTGCAGCATGCCTAGAGCAGTAGGGTGGTCAGACCATAAAAAATACAATTCCACCATTAGATACAGAGAGGCATGACTCCTCGAATTTCCCCATAGACGTTGCTTGTCTGACAATACACTCTGACATTGTATGCTCCGAATATTCTTGAGCATCTCTGTGGTGAGCGGTAGGGGTGTGATTTACGAGAGCAAACACACAGTATCACACAGTTCCATCTGTGTGTAATCAACAGAGCTTGATAAACAAAACTGCAGTTTAATCATAAATCTATGGTGGCTTAAAGGAGGAGGAAATACAGGAGTCCACATCTTCAGTGCAAACAGGGTGACATGTTGTGTTTTGTCAGAGGTTTTTTCCAGGAAGATTTATCATTAATCATTAGTCACTCCTCCAGGGCTAGGCTGATGGCGGCTAATTAAGTAGTGGCTGGTGTCAGGGATGCTGGGAGACCATGTTATCATAGCCGGGGAGCCAGAACAGAAGATAGACACACACAGCAGTACCTGATGCCCAGTCTTCATCCACATGCTTCTAAATACCACCCATTCACCTGGTACTGAACTGTATGCGTTTTCAGGAGTAGTTTTCCATTAACAGGGGCAGGGGTAGAGCTGCTTGGATTGTGCGACTCCCCTCCTTCAGTATGTCTTTCTTCATGAAATTTTGTATGGTATCATTACATTTAGTCATTTAGCAGACGCTCTTATCCAGAGCGACTTACAGTAAGTACAGGGACATTCACCCCGAGGCAAGTAGGGTGAAGTGCCTTGCCCAAGGACACAACGTCATTTGGCACGGCCGGGAATCGAACTGGCAACCTTCAGATTACTAGCCCGATTCCCTAACCGCTCAGCCACCTGACTCCCATGTATCAGAAAGGGGAACAAGCAGGAAGCATGTTGCAATGTTTTTTGTACTGAAAGACTTGAAAGCAACATTTAGGAGACACTGGAGGGCAACATTTAGGAGGTCATTGGAGATATTGTAGTTGAAAAGAAATGGCTTTGACTAGTATTGTAAAGGCAAAATTAATGTACAATATTATATTAATAAGTTTAATAAAGGGAGGCTTTTGCATTTATGCATTGTTGGAGTGTCCATAAACATAATTGTATGTTGGTGCGGAGACAGGAGACTGATATTGGTGAATGAAAGCCTTTATGAGTGGTAGAACCAGCACAGTAAAGTAACACCCATTGAAACCTCATTTACACCTTTAGGCAGTTCATTAATGTTAGAATCACACCAATACAGTCTCTCTTCACCTCGGGGCACCGCCTCTATTCATCAGGATACACCCCAGAATTCCTAATTTTCACTAGCATTAGTTACCAATAGTGATGACCTGAACTCTTGTGAGATTGAAAATAACCACAATAGTGATTGTATTTTAAACAAATGACTGCTCTAAACCACCATGGGGAACAAATATGGCTGTCTTTTAGGGTTTTTTAGTAAAGGAGCTTAATAAAGTACCTGCTCTATAATCACGAGGCAATGTCTCAACAACAAATATTTTGTTACAATCCCATTTGCAATTCAAGATTTTGTGAGCAGTTAAAAATGCACGGAATGACACTAATTGACCTCAGTGACTTATCTTCCGACAACATGAAGAGACCTCAGGAGGATGGAGAAACAAAAGGAGACAAGGCCAGATTTCTTACAGCCTGTAGTAAATGCAGTTCTCCCATCCTCCAGCAGATGACCAATGTCCCTCATTCCCCTGTGGACCGTTCTGTCTGGGGTCTCCCTGAATTTCCCTTTCTTTTCATCACTCTCTGATGTCCAGCTGCTCCTGTCAACACCTTCTTACAGCAGGCAATTCATCGCAACACACTGGCAGCTGAGACCCCTGTGATGAACTTCAATCTGCCGTTCGCAGAGGGGGCTGCACCCTGAGTTCGGCTAATCAAGGGAAACACCCCTTTAGAGAGAGGGGGGCACAAAGACAGATTGAGCCCAAGTTACCCCCTAATTATCCTCGCACTGCCCCTCCGCTGCAAGCTGGTGCATCTGAACCCGGTAAGCAAAGTAACAGACACTACCCGTGATTACTTTCTGATCTGCTTAACATTGAACAACAATAACAAGCCGTGTACGTCTAATACGCTCATAAACTATTACGTTTTTCGGCCAAAGATTTTAGCAGGAGGCATTTGTTATGCTTCCTACGTACACAGAGCAAATGTCTCTTGCCGCGGGTTTCGATTATTTCCAAGTTGGTCGAAAACACTCCCTGGGGGTAAGTTCTCAGGGCTTTCTGAATTTTATTAAAGCCTCTCTACAGCTGATTACCTGGAGTGAGGTGCACAGGTTGACGCATTTTAGGAGTGGAGTGGAGGCCTGACAGGGTCATGTTTAACATGTCCACAGGCAATCAATTCACCTTAACCCCTCCTGGTACTTCAGCCCTCTCCACCTAAGCTGTCCTTAATAACCAGGCAATGGTGAATTACTGATAAGGCGTTGGGGTCTCTGACCTATATATCCTCCCCTCTATATATTGGAAAAATCCATCCCTGAAAGAAATGTACCTTTTAAATTGATAGAAATGGTGAAATTAAACAATCAGACACATAAAAGGCTGCAGAATTACAGTGTGCCTCATGTGTTTAATATATAAGTAAAAATAGAAATTGGGTGAAAAATGTTCTATTTCAGATTATGTTCAAGAAACCATATAGTCTCAAAATCATTTTGATTTCTGAAACATTGAATTACTGTTATGTACAGAGTACAGATAGGTATAGGTAGATTTTTCACTGGCCTACAATAGCAGTGAGTCTATTAAAATAAAATAAAAGCTCTATGCATTATAAAAGTATTGGTCTAGAAAATGATGGTAAAAAGACCCGATCTTCATCCCCTACAGTTCATTTAGGGATCTGTTTTAGCTCAGGTATTTTGACCTGGAATGTTCTATACTATAGCTCAGTTGTAAGAACGCATTTTCCTTAAATGTCACTGACCCCTATGTAGGTTTTTACTTAACAAGCATACAGAGGGTTCTACATTTGCCCCCTTTTGACAGTGACTAATTGCCCTAAGGATGCAAGCTGCTTGTTAGGCCAAAGGAAGATTCACTTGCTTTTCACCCTAGCCAGATTCATTATTTCTTTTTTTCAATTCACTGCACCTTATCTCAGGAAGGTTATGAAAACGAGATTCAAAGACCATCAGAATCAGGCTCATTTTCTGTTTTAACTCCTAAATATGCACTGACTTATGTGTGATTTAGCCAAGCTAGTCTACAGGTATAGGCTTATATCTTGAGAGTATTTTACACAGTGGATAACAATGTAGATTGAACATACTTTTAAAGGAACAATGAAATGAATGCTGAGTAACACATTAAAAGTCAAGCCACATTTGACAATGCTCTAAATTACTTACCATCCCCTTTATATTCAGTAAAGTGTTTATAGGATCTATGCTCTGCATCTTTGCATTACTCTGACCACATTGGGTCTACAGTAGCACTATGGAGTGGTATGCTGTACTGATTATACTTTTATCTTATTCTACTGTGCTGTTTCAGCTGGCTGCTCCAGGCTTTTCTGAATGGGGCTCTTCACAGAGGTACCTGTGCAGCTGTCAGGGTCATGGCTGTTTAGACAATTAGGAGTGTGAGACAGGGGGGTTAGTGAATCATTGAGAACATCAATCTGCTCGGAAGTTAAGCTCTCACATTACCACACTGCTGTTTTGGTATTTATGCCCACTGTTTACCCAGAGCACACAGAGGGGTCCACCAGTCAATGTAGAGCGGAGCACATTATCTTCACTAATACTCACGTAGGTGGTGGTGCCTCTAAGTGAAGTCCCACTAATAATAAAAGTTGTTGTTTTGGTCAAAGACAGAGATTGTTGGATTAAGCTATTCTGTACATACCCATGGTGACGGACATTTACAGTTTTTCCAGAGCAACCTACTGTAGATGTAAGACTGTATCGTTCCTTGGACTTCAAAATCCCACTGTCCTGTCCCTCCACTTCCTCTATCTTGACTGCATTCCCAGGACCTCGGCTGCTCCTTGCTCTCTCTACCTTCCACAAGCCACGCAGCTCTGCGCTTGTCCCTGGAAAGGTTTCAACGTTTAAATTTGAAAATGATTTGTCCTGCCCTCTTAATAATAGATGAGAGAGCAGAGTCAGGGTCCCTTCAATAAACTCCCTCCTCGCTTTAATTAGTGAACAAAAACGCCCGGCCTGCTGAGGACTCTGGCTTTGGCTCTGTGTTGGTAATTAAAACTGAAACCACCAAAAGGAGAGGAGAGGAGAAGGCTCTATTTTTAACGGGCAGGCTGTTTGGTGCTGAGTGCCCGTATAAGGTTCTGCAATAAAGAGTGATAATGAAGGTGTGAGACCTCTGGGGGCCGGCTGGGCGCTCGCTACAATGGCTGCTCTCACACCAGACTGAAATACAGAGAGCAATTAGAGGAGGCAGTGCATATACTGGCCACCAGAGATTAGTTAACACCTCAGGAGCGCTGCTTCAGGACAGGCACATGCTTGTTTTCTCTCCTCCGCTTTTTGCTTTTGAAATATAACACACCAATTCCTTAATCATGAGATTTGATTCATTTACTTGTCTTTTAAGATAAACTACGTTTAAGATAGATTGGTCATAGGCAGTGCAGGTAGAAGATATAAAAAAAAAAACTCATTATTTGTTTTAAGATCTTTTCCTGTTGGACAGATTTTAAGCATACACGAATCTCTCTTTGACTTGAAAGCTGTTCC